>NW_025214490.1:10516-44748 GCF_004010195.1 Chiloscyllium plagiosum | reverse complement strand
GACCCTCAGACAGTGCCCGCTCCCTCAGCACTGACCCTCTGACAGTGCACGCTCCCTCAGCATGGTGCTCCCTGAGTGCTGACCCACCAAAAGCACAGTCACTCAGCACTGGGCCTGAACTTTGAATCAGGGTATCTGGAGTGAGACTCAGACACAGAACAGAAATTGCGACGAACATGACAAGGTTAGGCTGAAGGTGGGATTTTTAAAGACTTGGCTGGGCCACCTTTTGACCCAAGTATTCTTGGTGCCGGATCTCCTCAGGCACCTTTGCCTCCCAGCGACGACACTCCCTCCCTCCCAGGTACCTGTGCTGAGAAGTGTTTCGGAGTCTGAGCCTCCACCTCCTCCTCGATGTCATCTTCCAGGTCCAGATCTTCGGGATCCATTTCCCCCTCGGGTGGGGGAGCACACATTATGGGGTACAGCACGTTCAGGATACTGGGCAGCAGCTTCTGTTTCATGATGGCCTGTTGGAGCAAGAGGAAAGCCAAGCGGGCTGGTTAGGTGGTCGCAGCACTCACCTTCCCACCAGGAGACGGGTGCTCTAAACAACCTGCATTAGAGTAATACTGGCCGCACTGCAAAAAACTACCCCCCCCCCTCCCCCCCCCACCCTTGGTGCGGGGGGGGGAGAACAGATTTTCACAGTTCAGGGACGTGAGGGTGAGGATTCGAGCAGCAGGATCGATTCTACACAGATGATTCTGTAAACACTGCGCCTCTTGGATTAATGCACTCCCGCTACAGTGCTTCAGAAATAGCGCCTCGGTAGATCAGCCCTTTCCAAAGAGGCTGATCACAGCTCTGACTAACGTCGACAGCCAAGACATTAGCTGGTGCTATAAGGTCCACCACAGCGTTCCAGCGTAAAACCTTTGCTTCTTTCTTGCCCCGATGACAACCACACAAAGGCAGGCTCATGAGGTGCAGAGACCTGGCAGCAGTGCTCTCTGCGGAACCCAGCTGGTAAACCCCTCAACGTCTGTGCCAACTCTGAACGTTATCTCACTGACTGACACCCCCCCACTCCCCCCTCACTCGCCGACCCAGCCTGGATTTAATTGCAGCCTAATTCCCGGTGCCAGCTTTAAACAATGCAAACCCCTCTCACCTTTCCTTTCAGCTTGATCAGGAAGCTCACACAAGACAAGGCCTTGACTCGGATGTTGTCCCCCAGGATGGCATTGGCTGCAATCTACAACAGGAACAACAGGAGAAGCATCTTCATGAGCTCAGCAAGGGCAGGCCACGAGACAGCACCTTCAACATCCCGAGGTACGCAGGAAGCAGCCAAGCCCTGTCATCACGACAGAAACGATGATGGGCAGGGAGGGAATTCCAGGCCTTTAAGGCCCAGGCAGTGGTGGGGTGTCATGCTGCAGGAGGTCAGGGAGAAACTTTGGCAGCTTTAAGGGGAAACTGCTCCGATATCTGAAGTTGTAACCTCATTGTAACCACATTGCTGGGACCTGCCAACTCCTTGGTAGTTTTAATGGTCAGTATCCCCGCCTGTCATGCAGGAGATCGGGGTTCAATTCCCCAGCAGTGAGGGCCGAATCATTTAATGGGCGGCACGGTGGCTCAGTGGTTAGCACTGCTGCCTCATAGTGACCCGGGACCCGGGTTCGATTCCAGGCTCAGGGCAACTGGCAGTGTGGAGTTTGCACATTCTTCCCCTTGTGTCTGTGTGGGTTTCCTCCGGGTGCTCCGGTTTCCTCCCGCAGTCCAAAGGTGTGCAGGTTAGAGTGGATTTGCCGTGCTAAATTACCCATAGTGTCCAGGGATGTGCAGGTCAGGGTGGATTGGCCGTGCTAAATTACCCATACTGCCCAGGGATGTGTTGGTTAGGGTGGATTGGCCATGCTAAATTACCCGTAGTGCCCAGGGATGTGCAGGTCAGGGTGGATTGGCCGTGCTAAATTACCCATAGTGCCCAGGGATGTGCAGGTTAGGGTGGATTGGCCGTGCTAAATTACCCAGAGTGCCCAGGGATGTGAAGTTTAGGGCGGATTGGCCGTGCTAAATTACCCATTTGCCCAGGGATGTGCAGGTTAGGTGTTTTAGTCAGGGGTAAAACGTAGAGTAAGAGGGTAGGGTTTGAGTGGGATACTCTGAGGGTAGGTGTGGACTCGTTGGGCCAAATGGCCTGTTTCCTCACTGTAGGGATACGATGATTTAGCTCAGTTTTTCCTTCAGTTAAAGCCAAAGTGGAATCCTTTAGTTGAATCACCTGGAGGATCTTTGTGCTGGACAAGCATGTGCCTGAATGCTGCTGTGTCCACCTCCAGATGCGTGAACCAATGTAACTTCAGTTTCCTTATTTATCGCCCTCAGAGTGTAACATTTCTGCAGGCACTCAGGACGTTCCACTGTTTCATCAGGAGCTTGGGTCTGCAGGCGACAAGCTTGACATTCCATGACGAACTATAGCTCCAAACATCGATCAATTCACATTAACAGGAGGCCGGAACAGGCGAAGCTGCATTAGGCCAGTATTCAGGGCCTTGTGAGATGCTGCCAGGGGATTGTAAACTGCCTGTTTCTGTCGGGCAGAGATGGACGGAGGACAGAGCTCTGCTGTCTGGCCTCTGAATCAGAAGGCTGCGGGTTCACACTGCACTCCATTGACAGTCCCTTTAAGGTTTCGGATCAGGTACTGCCTGTCCTTTCAGACGGACATAAAAGATGTTACTTCGACCGGAACAGAGGGCCCTCCCCAGGGTCCAAACCTTACCCCTGAATCGACGTTAGGGACACATTGCTGCTTTTCAGACCTTGCGGTGTGTAATTTAGTTCATAGATTTACTACGCTATAGCAATGAGGACCCATCAAATCACCAACTTTCACAATGTAAAGCATTTGGCGACATCCCAAGATGAAGTAAATTGGGACCTTTCTGAGGGCAGAATTCAATGATCATCATGGTGTTGCATCTAATGACATTTTGTCAAACTCTCCCAGGGACAGGGACAGCACCAGGTTAGGTACAGAGTAAAGATCCCTCTACACTGTCCCCCCCATCCCAGGGACAGGGCCAGCACCAGGTTAGATACAGAGTAAAGCTCCCTCTACACTGTCCCCCCATCCCAGGGACAGGGACAGCATGGGGTTAGATACAGAATAAAGCTTCCTCCAGTATCCCCCAGACCCAGGTACAGCATGGGGCTAAATACAGAGATAAGCTTCCTCTACACTGCACCCCTCCCCCTCAATCCAAGAGACAGCATGGGGTTAGATACAGAGTAAAGCTCCCTCTACATCGAGCCCCATCCTAGGGACAGGGACAGCACGGGGTTAAATACAGAGTAAAGCTCCCTCTACACTGTCTCCCCCCCCCCCCCCCCACCAATCCCAGGGACATCATGGGGTTAGATACAGAGAACAGAGTAAAGCTCCCTCTACACAGTCCCCCCCATCCCAGGGACAGGGACAGCAACAGCACGGGGTTAGATACAGAGTAAAGCTCCCTCTACACAGTCCCCCCCATCCCAGGGACAGGGACAGCAACAGCACGGGGTTAGATACAGAGTAAAGCTCCCTCTACACAGTCCCCCCCATCCCAGGGACAGGGACAGCAACAGCACGGGGTTAGATACAGAGTAAAGCTCCCTCTACACAGTCCCCCCCATCCCAGGGACAGGGACAGCAACAGCACGGGGTTAGATATAGAGTAAAGCTCCCTCTACACAGTCCCCCCCATCCCAGGGACAGGGACAGCAACAGCACGGGGTTAGATATAGAGTAAAGCTCCCTCTACACAGTCCCCCCCATCCCAGGGACAGGGACAGCAACAGCACGGGGTTAGATATAGAGTAAAGCTCCCTCTACACAGTCCCCCCCATCCCAGGGACAGGGACAGCAACAGCACGGGGTTAGATATAGAGTAAAGCTCCCTCTACACAGTCCCCCCCATCCCAGGGACAGGGACAGCAACAGCACGGGGTTAGATATAGAGTAAAGCTCCCTCTACACAGTCCCCCCCATCCCAGGGACAGGGACAGCAACAGCATGGGATTAGATACAGAGTAAAGCTCCCTCTACACAGTCCCCCCCATCCCAAGGACAGGGACAGCAACAGCACGGGGTTAGATATAGAGTAAAGCTCCCTCTACACAGTCCCCCCCATCCCAGGGACAGGGACAGCAACAGCACGGGGTTAGATACAGAGTAAAGCTCCCTCTACACAGTCCCCCCCATCCCAGGGACAGGGACAGCAACAGCACGGGGTTAGATACAGAGTGAAGCTCCCTCTGTACAGTCAGAGGAATGGTACAGCACAGGTCTCGATTCTAACTAAAGCATGCATCAGTCTGCTAAAAGGTGTAGCTCAGGCTGAGGAGACCACTTATGTCTCAACATTCAAAGCCGACTCACCTGGAAGGCTGAAAGCAGCCCCACCTCATCTCACCGTGACTGAACCCAGAGGGAAAGAGCAAAAGGGGGATGGGAAGGAGTGGAAGGAGGGAGGACACGTTCACAGCCACTGGCACAGCAGGATCGCTGGACTGACCTCCAGGCAGAAGTGGACAATCTGAGACAGGTACGGCACAATGATCGACACTTCACTCTCCATCAGTTCATCGAAAACTTCCATCGCCTCGCTGGCTTGATCCTGACAGGGAGAAGGAAGAGGAAGAGGAGTCCGGTTTACCACACGGCGCAACAGCAGTCACGAGTACGGTCCGTCATCCAAATATTACTCACTGCCTTCTGGCCAACTCTTCACCCAGTCTTCCACCACCACCAACTGGGGCTGGGAAACCAATAGCTGCCTTGCTGATAAATAATAACCGATATTAAATCGAACTGGCTTGGCTTAAAAAGCACCAACCCCCTCCCCACCATCCCCCCCCAATCGCAGCTCAGCGATTGGCACAGAAGGAGGTCACCCAGCTCTGCCATCTCCCCAGAACCCCTTGCTTCTCAGATACTGATCCAATTTCCTCTCGAACGCCTCGACCGAGCCTGCCTCCACCGTGCCCTCGGGTAGCGTACGCCAGGTCCTGACCGCTCACTGCGTGATCTGTGCCCCGTCAATTCCTGACCGTCCTGCCAACGGGAATGGCTTCTCCCTCTCTCCTCTGTCCAGACCCCTTCCCGGCTCCTCCGACCTATCCAAGCCGCTGAAGACCCTCATCCCCCAGCCATTCCCAGTCACCTTTTATGCGCTCTCTCTCCACCACTTTCGGAAAGCACGGGGGGGGGGGCCCAGGACTGGGCACACACTCCTCCACCAGTGCGTGACACAAAGTCAACATCACCTCGCCGTTCTTGTACACATTACTAATTGCGCTCTCATCCTGTCCTGCCACCTTCCCTGACTTAACGACACACACACACCCAGCTCCCTCGAGCTGCACATGCGGTGTGACACTGTCTCGACACTATCCGTACCGAAACGAATCACTTCACACTTTCCGCGACAGGTCTTATCGCCATCCCACTGATCCCCTGGCAGCGTCACGAGGGAACAATCTGTAGCGCCCTGTGCTGCCGAGTCCCTTACCTGATTGTGCTGAATGAGGGTCTGGATAGCGACCAGCAGCTTTGGGATCATAGGGCGCATCAAATTCTGCAGCGGGAACAGAAAAGGGTGTCAGGGTCACGTTTGAGAGAGAAATCACCCCCCAGCTACAGCGGTATTGAATAAGGCCCCCGCCACATTCAGCAAATTAGCAAGAGTCTGTGACGACAAGGATGAACTGTGTCAGTAATGACCAACAGACATTCTGTGCGGGGGAATAATGATCATAAACAGAGTCTGGGGAGACAACGGGTTACAAATGGTTTAGCCCGACCACCTTTAAACATTCTAGATTAAATTTACCTCAATCCTGAAGGTTCACCCGAAGTTCCGGTAAATCTGCCAAACAGGCTTCCTCGGAGTCAGCAGGAGCAGACTTTGAGAATTCATTTTGGAACGGGACGCTTTGTAGGAATAATGGGAGGGACATGGCGTGCGACTGGTTGTGTTTGAGGGGGATATTGACCACAGCTCCCAAAGCTCTTCACCACCAGGGTGTGGGAACCTCGTGTCTGGATCATCCCCAGCTTGGTCCACAATTAATTCCCGACTCCACAGTCGCCAGCAACAGGATGGCAAGAGCACAACAAATTTCCCTGGGGTTTCCTGGCGCCTGGCAACTTTCATGTTCAGAAAAGGGAGTGGATGTCTGCAAAGGTCTGCAGTTCACTATTTCGTTTAAAATCGAGAAAAGGGTCTTTCCATTCTGACAAGTCACAGGACCACGCTGACTTCACAAAAATCCGTCTACTTTGGGAGACGGATTTCGTGGCTTCTAGCTGACGAGAGACTTTTGAGAATTACTGCTTATTCACCAGTGACAAACCTATCAACCACGAGAGAATGTCAGAATGACTTGATGGGCTGGATGGCCCAAGGCTGCTCCTATATCTTATGGTCAACAACTCAATCACACCGCCTCGACTACCGGACGTCAAAAAATCAGCACAACTTGTACAGCCCAGTTTATTCTATGGCTCACTGAAAACAAATAATAAAAAAAGGTCATTTAAGCTACCCACTGCGAGAAAGCCACCCAAGTTGCGAGTCACAAGAGTTACGAATGAAAACTAACCAGAGAGCATAATTTTCAAGTTGGTTACACACGCACACTTTAAGAGAAAGTGACTGCCGCTCCTTAAAGCAAGCAGTTAAAAAGCTTACACCAATTTAAAGCACAGAACTGCTGCTGGACCTGCAACGCACAGGAGCCAACTTATTTGGACAATTAAACGACAAAACTTGGCCTTATCCGTCCTGCAACTCGAGTCATAAAACCTAACAGCGGATTGTTCCTGCTGCTTGTTGGGCTGTGAACTCCTGACTGCATTTTGATTGGAGGCCAGAGGACAAATCTCACTCGACAGCAGAGACCCAAAGGCTCACGTGGGGTGAGATCGGACTCTCACGTTGCCCACAATTAAAAGCCTGAAGAGATGAATACCTTGCTTACATGACTGGCAAACGTTATGTCGTTAGTGAACAAGGGGTCACACTTTGCGTCTCAGCCAGACAAGACTTACCACTTCATCTGTTCCCATGTAGGAGACCACAGCAGTGAGTGTCTGAATGGTGTAGAAGACCACCAATGGGTTGTCGTGGTCCTCCAGCGTCTGGTGGAAGAGACGCATCAGTTCACGAAAATGTCGCTTGAAGGACTCGGTGCTGATGTCCACGACAGTGCTCAGCAGCAGCATCCCGACCTGAAGCCCCGATCAAAGACAGAATGGATCAGTTACTGCTGCCCTGTGGGCTCGAGACTCAGCCATCGCTGTCCTTTAATTCAGGGGCGCCCGCCTACAACCGCTCGCTTCAGAACAAACACAAGGACATGTCAGGTCAGGATAGGATCAGTTTGCTGCCTTGTCCCCTCGATTCCCCCCCTTCCTGATTAAAAACCTCTCCCACTCTATCCCAGCCTTGAATACCTCTCCTCATCTCCTCCCCACCCCCCCCGCAGGATCTTGTCCGTTTCAATCCAGTCGCCTGTGATTCTTCTAAACTCGAGTCCAGGCCCCAACGGACTTGCCCTCTCCCTCAGACAGTCCCTCCATCCCCGGGAGCAGCCGAGGGAACCTTCTCTGGTTTGCCTCTGTTGTCTGATCTAGTCTTCCCTTAGAGAAGGGGCCCTGAAGCTGCACACAGTTCTGACCAGTGCCATGTACAGTTTTAGTGAAAAGCCGCCCGACTTTTATACTTCCCCCCCCCCCCCCCAGTGTCTTCCTTCGTGGCGTTGAACCTGCAGGCTAGCTCTTTGCCCTGCAGCTTTCCGCAGTCTTTCCCCATTTAAATAATATTCAGCTCCAGTATTCTTCCTGCAGAACCTCCCATTTCCCCACAATTCCACCTGTCCAGTTTAGCCTGTCTATGTCCCTCATGCGCTGTCCTCGCCACTTGCTTTCCCAAGTTCTGGAGCTGAGTCGGAAAAGCACAACCTCTTTTCGGAGATCACTTCTGTTTCCAACATTTACAAACGCGCCATGCAAGTGGCCAGGGTGAAAACGGTGTCATGTCGCTGGGCGGGGGAACCAGACTGATCGATCAGCCTCGGCCTACAGCAGCCTTGACCCACCTGTCTCTCTTCCGGAACACTGCTCTTTGTCCATTGAGTTATAAACTGAAGCAACTGCGGCCACTTCTCGGGCGTTTCATGCTTGACGATAATGGCTGCCAGCTGAGCGACAGAGTGCCGGACCTTGTGTCTGCCAAAGGGGGTGGGGGGAGGAGGAATGACGCGGAGGTGAGGATCGGAAAGTTTCAGAGGAACATCACAACACGGCAAAAGCTACATCCAGTCAGGTTTGTGTGCCCGAGTGCGGCGTGGCACGGGGGGGGAAAGGAGAACGGTTCCAGTAGCTGACCTCACGGTGTGCTGAGAGGTCAGCATGCTTACGGAAAAAGGGCCATTCAGCCCTTCCAGTCTGTGCCCACCACTTCAAACTCAATCAAATGGTTGGGTTAACTCTGGAAAAACTAACTGGCCTTAACATCTAACAGCCTTAACTGAAAGAAATCAGAAAAACACCAGAGACACAGTGAACATGTCAGCTTGATGATGTCTCAATCAGAGACAGAGTAGGGCAGTATGGCGGCTCAGTGGTTAGCACTGCTGCCTCACAGCGCCAGGGACCTGGGTTTGATCCCACCTTTGGGCGGCTGTCTGTGTGGGGTTTGCACATTCTCCCCGTGTCTGCGTGGGTTTCCACCGGGTGCTCCAGTTTCCTCCCAACTGTCCGAAGATGTGCAGGTCAGGGTGGATTAGCCGAGGTAAATTGTCCCACAGTGTGCAGGGACATGCTGGCGAGGTGGGTTAGCCATGGGAAATGCAGGGTTATGGGGATAGGTGGGAGTGTCGGTGCAGAGTGAATGGGTCAAATGGCCTCTTCTGCACTGCTTTCTCTGATGCTACTCAGTGAGAAAAGTAGTCCTGCATCTATATTGCACCTTTCACAACCAAATGCCTGAAAATGCTTTCATTAACAGAGGTCACCATAGACTTTGCAGGCTTCTTGACAAAGAGAGAAAAGAGAGAGAGAGCGCGAGAGAGCGAGACAGAGAGACAGAGAGAGACACACAGAGAGAGAGAGAGACAGAGAGAGATTGGGTTTCTCCTTCACACATAGTCATAAATAAATACAATTCACACACTCACTCAATCTCTTACCAAAAAAAGGGTTTTACATACGCACACTGTTAGGAGTTCAGGCAGACACTTCCACATTCCCCCTCTCATGTGCGCATATGCACACACACACGCACACACAGCCACACAGGACACAGTCACACACACACACACGTGCGCACACACACACACACACACACACACAGAGAGAGAGAGAGGTAGAGACAGAGAGAGAGAGACAGAGAGAGAGAGAGACAGAGACAGAGACAGAGACAGAGACAGAGTCAGAGAGAGAAAGATAGAGAGAGAGAGAGAGAGAGAGAGAGAGAGAGACAGACAGATTAGCAGTGCTTCAGTGTGAGAATTGAGCCCACACAGTTGGCATGAGTCTGCCTCACACACACAGAGACACACAGACACACGTACAGCTTCTGGAGTAGGAACCAGACCAGCCAAGCTCCAATTAACAGCAACACAATAATGACCAAATGATCGGCCAATGCGCTACATTAGTTCACGTGAATGCACGGGTGAAATTCAAAAGCTTGAGGAAGCCAGACTCAGTAACGACCGTCAGGCAATCAATCATTCGGCCCTGCAGAGGATGATGGACCACACGTTCTCAGCAGCCATCCAGTTTTCCTGCATAAGCCTCGGGTTAATAGATCTGACCATCTGCATTCTTTCCCCCAACCCACACACTTCACAGCCCCCACACTTACTCATGTTCCTGCTGTAGAGACTGCAGAACTATTGGCTTCAAACTGAAGGGCACAAAGGAGAAAGAGAGAGATAGACTCCATCAGTACATCATAAAGGCCTCTGAAACACATGCAGAGACAAACACTGTCCCAAACACTCCCACCGAGACAGGGACAGCACGGGGTTCGATACAGAGTAAAGCTCCCGCTACACTGTCCCAAACACTCCCACCGAGACAGGCACAGCACACGGTTAGATACAGAGTAAAGCTCCCTCTACACTGCCCCAAACACTCCAACCGAGACAGACACAGCACACGGTTAGATACAGAGTAAAGCTCCCTCTACACTGTCCCAAACACTCCCACCGAGACAGGCACAGCACGGGGTTCGATACAGAGTAAAGCTCCCTCTACACTGTCCCAAACATTCCCACCGAGACAGGGACAGCACGGGGTTCGATACAGAGTAAAGCTCCCGCTACACTGTCCCAAACACTCCCACCGAGACAGGCACTGCACACGGTTCGATACAGAGTAAAGCTCCCTCTACACTGTCCGAAACACTCCCACCGAGACAGGCACAGCATACGGTTAGATACAGAGTAAAGCTCCCTCTACACTGTCCCAAACACTCCCACCGAGACAGGCACTGCACACGGTTAGATACAGAGTAAAGCTGCCTCTACACTGTCCCAAACAATCCCACTGAGACAGGCACAGCACACGGTTAGATACAGAGTAAAGCTCCCTCTACACTGTCCCAAACACTCCCACTGAGACAGACACAGCACACGGTTAGATACAGAGTAAAGCTCCCTCTACACTGTCCCAAACACTCCCACCGAGACAGGCACCGCACACGGTTAGATACAGAGTAAAGCTGCCTCTACACTGTCCCAAACAATCCCACTGAGACAGGCACAGCACACGGTTAGATACAGAGTAAAGCTCCCTCTACACTGTCCCAAACACTCCCACTGAGACAGGCACCGCACACGGTTAGATACAGAGTAAAGCTCCTTCTACACTCTCCCAAACACTCCCACCGAGACAGACACCGCGCACTGTTAGATACAGAGTAAAGCTCCCTCTACACTGTCCCAAACACTCCCACCAAGACAGACACCGCGCACGGTTAGATACAGAGTAAAGCTCTCTCTACACTCTCCCAAACACTCCCAGGGACAGGGACAGCACTGGGTTAGATACAGAGTCAAGCTCACTCTACACTCTTCCCCACCCCCCCCCCCCCATCCCACGGACAGGGACAGCACGGGGTTAGATACAGAGTAAAGCTTCCTCTACACTGTCCCAAACACTCCCACCGAGACAGGCACTGCACACGGTTAGATACAGAGTAAAACCCCCTCTACACTGTCCCAAACACTCCCACCAAGACAGACACAGCACACGGTAAGATACAGAGTAAAGCTCCCTCTACACTGTCCCAAACACTCCCACCAAGACAGACACAGCACACGGTTAGATACAGAGTAAAGCTCCCTCTACACTGTCCCAAACACTCCCAGGCACAGGGACAGCACGGGGTTAGATACAGAGTCAAGCTCCCTCTGCACCGTCTCCCCCCATCAAACATTCTCTGGACATGGGGAGCACAAGATTAGATAGAGTAAAGCTTGCCTACTTTTTATAGGGACAGAAACAAGGCTTACGGTGACAGGGTGGGTAAGTGGAGCTGAGGCCACAAACAGATCAGCCCTGAGCTTATTGATCAGGCTCGAGGGGCCAGGTGGCCTACTCCTGCTCCTGGCTGTTACGCTCTTAGGTGCTGAAGCTGAAAGTAACGCTGCCTGTACGACAGCCCCACCAGACAATCCCAGGACTGCATAGCTTCCTGTGGCCTGTTCTTTCAAACAATCACCATCGAATCCCAGGTTGCTGACAGTCCTTACTGCACAAAGCATGAAGCTAATCTGACACTCGGGTAGTTATTTTAGTGGATCGGTTTAAAAGGTTCATTCCCCATACTTCTCTTTGAGATCCACCGAGAGTTTCTTCCAGTGCTTTGCCACTCTCCTCCTCACCAGCACTGCTGCAAACTGACGGATCTAAAGGGGGGGACAGGAAGAAAGGCCGGTAAGTCGGGTTTTCACCAGGGCAGGCAGAAACACCAAAAAAACACAAGGCTGAAAGGAGGAAAGAATTTTGATGAGACCAGCGAACACTGCTGCCTGGGGACTGCGGCCGGCTTCACCCGTTCAACACCGACATGGAAAAGGGAAGCAACGGGATGAGAAAGGGACGAGAGAGGTGAACGGTCTCACGCTCTGGGGGAAATTTGGCAACAGTGTGGGAAACACAGTGGCCAGTTCACATGCTGCAAGTGGAGCGGTTTAATGGTGGAGCTCAACACATCAGGGTGATCCAAATCAAACGTGGAACTATGGACTCTGGAAATCAGAGAGAAAAACAGAAACTGCTGGAGGACCTCAAGAGGTCTGGCAGCATCTTTGGAGGCAGAAAGCAGGGTTGACACCCCTACTCAAGGGAGCCTTTTACAATTCTGGAGAAGAGTCACTGGATTGGAAGCGTTAACCCTGGTTTGAATCCCACTCTGGCAGGCGGTGGAATGTGAATGGGACACAAACTGAACTGTTTAACGACGCAAATCGAAACGGTCGCCAACGGTTGTTAAAGAAGTCTCCGCAGGCCAGAGTTATGCAGGGCGCAGATGGAGATGTTTTGCTGGCGGTCAGACATCTCGGCTCTGACAAAGTCTGCCTTTCCACCAGCAATATTCAAATTCGGTATCACCAAACACTTCCACACCAGTGTGCCACGCGTGGTCACACACATTAACAGCCAGAGAGTCAGGCAGCACAGAAACACACCCTTCGGCCCAACCAGGTTCCCCAAACCACCCTCGTCCCACCTGCCTGTACATGACACACATCTCTCCAGCCCTTTCCTATTCAGGTACCTGTCCAAATGTCTTTTCAACACAATAACTGGACCTGCACCCTCCACTTTCTCCCAAAGTTCATTCCACACACGAACCATTCCGAGGAAAAAGAAGTTGCCCCTCATATCCTTTTTAAAAATCTTTCTTCTCTCACCTCAAAAATAACCCCCCACGTTTGAACTTCCCACCCCAAGGAAAAGACCCTCGTCATTCCATCTCATCTACGCCCCTCGTCATTGTATAAACCACACTACGGTCAGCCCACAACCTCCTAACTCCAGTGAAAGAAGTTCCAGTCTACTTTAATATCTGAAACCCTCTATTCCTGGCAACATCCTGGTAAATCTTTTCTGAACGCTTTCTACGGAACATTTCACCTACTCTACGGCCCGTCATATCCACTGTATATTACTGGCTGACAATAATCACATTATTCTTCCTGCGATTTAATGAGTGTATTTTGCAAACTCCATTCTCCTCCCTGTCCTGCTTCCTGACAAACAGAAACACTTCATTTCCCCTCATTTCCACTCTCTCTTGGAGCCCCTCTGATGACCGAAAGAGTTTTGTATCTTCCCAAAGCTGGTCTAAACAAGATTAGAAGCTGTTTACCTGAGGGTTTGGTGAATTTGCGAGGATGGTGCAAAGTGCAGGGACCACCGAGGGATCCTTAAACGCTTCCTTCAACTGAGCTGTGGCCTGTGGACGGTATTGAATTGGAGTGATTATCACGTGTACCGAGGCACAGTGAAAAGGTTTGTCTGGTGAGCAATACAGGCAGATCACACAGTTACGTAGCATAGTTCTGTAAATAATAGGTAAACAGCGGCAAAAACAAAAACACAGGGACAGGCGGATGTTAAGAGTCTGCGAGTCCATTCAGTATTTTAACAACAGTAGGGGTGAAACTGTTAGGAAAACGGCTTTGGTGTGTGTTCAGGCTTCTGTACCTACTCCCCGATGGGAGAGGTTGGAGACAAACATTTAAGAGGTACATACAGCACAGAGCCCAGATGACCTACACCATGATTATCCTGCTATTTCGAAAACAGGGGACACTGTGCTTCAACACAGAATGAACACAGCAGCGAGATACTTCCTACTTCTAATTCTCAAGTTGCTCTGCCAACTTTTAACTGGGACTTCACTCCCTCTCGTGCTCTCTGTTTAACAGTAAGATCCATAAACCTCTGTCAGAAATCTTGACGGCCTATTTCCAAACCGAGCCCAGAAGAATCAGTTGCTCTTGCTGTCTTAATGCTGACCCACCCGCTACAGGACTGTCCTCAGCACCTCCCAGGGACTGCCCTAAACAACCTCCATCCCCCTCAGGCACTGCTTCAATCCCCCCGCCAACCCCAACCACACTCAGGGACTGTCCTCAGCACCTCCCAGGGACTGCCCTAAACAACCTCCATCCCCCTCAGGCACTGCTTCAATCCCCCCACCAACCCCAACCACACTCAGGGACTGTCCTCAGCACCTCCCAGGGATAGTAGAGGTCAGCCAGAGAATAGGAGTTTCCAGATTGGGGCTGTTCATCTGCTCCAATCAGGGAGTCCTGGCTGCCAGCTATAAACAGGAGTGTCGAGGCGGGCGGGTCTTTATCACTCTGGGAGATGGAGCAGGTTCACGGACTCTCCACGTCTGACATGGTGACAGGATACCACATTCCATGCAATTATTTTATCATGCTCCGCCCTCCCACAAACACGTGGTACAGCTTCTCCCCCACACACACATACATGTGGTACAGCCCCTCCACCTACACACACGCATTGCGACAGCCCCACTACCCCCATATAAACACGTGGTACAGCTCCTCCCCCGCCACACACGTCTGGGTACAGCCCCCACACACACAAACACGTGGCCCCTATTGTGATGACGGGGTTTTCTCCGCCCCCTATTGTGATGACTGGCACTCTTTACGGAGGACTCGGTTAGCCCCGCCCTCTATTGTGATGATTGGTTTTCTCCGCCCCCTATTGTGATGACGGGGTTTTCTCCGCCCCCTATTGTGATGACTGGCACTCTTTACGGGGGACTGGGTTTTCTGTGCCCCCTATTGTGATAACTGACACTCTATACGGTGGACTGGGTTTTCTCCGCCCGCTCTTGTGATGACTGGGTTATCCCCGCCCCCTATTGTGATGACTGGGTTTTCTCCGCCCCCTATTGTGATGACGGGGTTTTCTCCGCCCCCTATTGTGATGACTGGCACTCTTTACGGAGGACTCGGTTAGCCCCGCCCTCTATTGTGATGATTGGTTTTCTCCGCCCCCTATTGTGATGACGGGGTTTTCTCCGCCCCCTATTGTGATGACTGGCACTCTTTACGGGGGACTGGGTTTTCTGTGCCCCCTATTGTGATAACTGACACTCTATACGGTGGACTGGGTTTTCTCCGCCCGCTCTTGTGATGACTGGGTTATCCCCGCCCCCTATTGTGATGACTGGGTTTTCTCCGCCCCCTATTGTGATGACGGGGTTTTCTCCGCCCCCTATTGTGATGACTGGCACTCTTTACGGAGGACTCGGTTAGCCCCGCCCTCTATTGTGATGATTGGTTTTCTCCGCCCCCTATTGTGATGACGGGGTTTTCTCCGCCCCCTATTGTGATGACTGGCACTCTTTACGGGGGACTGGGTTTTCTGTGCCCCCTATTGTGATAACTGACACTCTATACGGTGGACTGGGTTTTCTCCGCCCGCTCTTGTGATGACTGGGTTATCCCCGCCCCCTATTGTGATGACTGGGTTTTCTCCGCCCCCTATTGTGATGACGGGGTTTTCTCCGCCCCCTATTGTGATGACTGGCACTCTTTACGGAGGACTCGGTTAGCCCCGCCCTCTATTGTGATGATTGGTTTTCTCCGCCCCCTATTGTGATGACGGGGTTTTCTCCGCCCCCTATTGTGATGACTGGCACTCTTTACGGGGGACTGGGTTTTCTGTGCCCCCTATTGTGATAACTGACACTCTATACGGTGGACTGGGTTTTCTCCGCCCGCTCTTGTGATGACTGGGTTATCCCCGCCCCCTATTGTGATGACTGGGTTTTCTCCGCCCCCTATTGTGATGACGGGGTTTTCTCCGCCCCCTATTGTGATGACTGGCACTCTTTACGGAGGACTCGGTTAGCCCCGCCCTCTATTGTGATGATTGGTTTTCTCCGCCCCCTATTGTGATGACGGGGTTTTCTCCGCCCCCTATTGTGATGACTGGCACTCTTTACGGGGGACTGGGTTTTCTGTGCCCCCTATTGTGATAACTGACACTCTATACGGTGGACTGGGTTTTCTCCGCCCGCTCTTGTGATGACTGGGTTATCCCCGCCCCCTATTGTGATGACTGGGTTTTCTCCGCCCCCTATTGTGATGACGGGGTTTTCTCCGCCCCCTATTGTGATGACTGGCACTCTTTACGGAGGACTCGGTTAGCCCCGCCCTCTATTGTGATGATTGGTTTTCTCCGCCCCCTATTGTGATGACGGGGTTTTCTCCGCCCCCTATTGTGATGACTGGCACTCTTTACGGGGGACTGGGTTTTCTGTGCCCCCTATTGTGATAACTGACACTCTATACGGTGGACTGGGTTTTCTCCGCCCGCTCTTGTGATGACTGGGTTATCCCCGCCCCCTATTGTGATGACTGGGTTTTCTCCGCCCCCTATTGTGATGACGGGGTTTTCTCCGCCCCCTATTGTGATGACTGGCACTCTTTACGGAGGACTCGGTTAGCCCCGCCCTCTATTGTGATGATTGGTTTTCTCCGCCCCCTATTGTGATGACGGGGTTTTCTCCGCCCCCTATTGTGATGACTGGCACTCTTTACGGGGGACTGGGTTTTCTGTGCCCCCTATTGTGATAACTGACACTCTATACGGTGGACTGGGTTTTCTCCGCCCGCTCTTGTGATGACTGGGTTATCCCCGCCCCCTATTGTGATGACTGGGTTTTCTCCGCCCCCTATTGTGATGACGGGGTTTTCTCCGCCCCCTATTGTGATGACTGGCACTCTTTACGGAGGACTCGGTTAGCCCCGCCCTCTATTGTGATGATTGGTTTTCTCCGCCCCCTATTGTGATGACGGGGTTTTCTCCGCCCCCTATTGTGATGACTGGCACTCTTTACGGGGGACTGGGTTTTCTGTGCCCCCTATTGTGATAACTGACACTCTATACGGTGGACTGGGTTTTCTCCGCCCGCTCTTGTGATGACTGGGTTATCCCCGCCCCCTATTGTGATGACTGGGTTTTCTCCGCCCCCTATTGTGATGACGGGGTTTTCTCCGCCCCCTATTGTGATGACTGGCACTCTTTACGGAGGACTCGGTTAGCCCCGCCCTCTATTGTGATGATTGGTTTTCTCCGCCCCCTATTGTGATGACGGGGTTTTCTCCGCCCCCTATTGTGATGACTGGCACTCTTTACGGGGGACTGGGTTTTCTGTGCCCCCTATTGTGATAACTGACACTCTATACGGTGGACTGGGTTTTCTCCGCCCGCTCTTGTGATGACTGGGTTATCCCCGCCCCCTATTGTGATGACTGGGTTTTCTCCGCCCCCTATTGTGATGACGGGGTTTTCTCCGCCCCCTATTGTGATGACTGGCACTCTTTACGGAGGACTCGGTTAGCCCCGCCCTCTATTGTGATGATTGGTTTTCTCCGCCCCCTATTGTGATGACGGGGTTTTCTCCGCCCCCTATTGTGATGACTGGCACTCTTTACGGGGGACTGGGTTTTCTGTGCCCCCTATTGTGATAACTGACACTCTATACGGTGGACTGGGTTTTCTCCGCCCGCTCTTGTGATGACTGGGTTATCCCCGCCCCCTATTGTGATGAATTGGTTTTCTCCGCCCCCTATTGTGATGACGGGGTTTTCTCCGCCCCCTATTGTGATGACTGGCACTCTTTACGGAGGACTCGGTTAGCCCCGCCCTCTATTGTGATGATTGGTTTTCTCCGCCCCCTATTGTGATGACGGGGTTTTCTCCGCCCCCTATTGTGATGACTGGCACTCTTTACGGAGGACTCGGTTAGCCCCGCCCTCTATTGTGATGATTGGTTTTCTCCGCCCCCTATTGTGATGACGGGGTTTTCTCCGCCCCATATTGTGATGACTGGCACTCGATACGGAGGACCCGGTTAGACCCGCCCCCTATTGTGTGACATCGGTAAACGGCGCCCCTTATTGATGGGCGGACTGGATTAACCCCGCCCCCCTATTTTGAGGACTTCGTTATCCCCGCGCCCTATTGGAAGGGCTCGGTTAGCGCCGCCCCCTACTGTTGGGCGCCCTCGGTAAGCACCGCCCCTTTATCGATGGGAGGACCGCGTTAGCCCCGCCCGTTATTGGGAGGACTGGACTATCCCCGCCCCCTATTGTGATAACGGGGCTATCCCCGCCCCTATAGGGCGCCCTCGGTAAGCACCGCCCCTTTATCGATGGGAGGACCGCTTTGGCCCCGCCCGTTACTGGGAGGTCTGGGTGAGCACTGCCCCCTACTGTTGGGAGGACCAGGCGAGCCTCACTCCAATAGAATCTCTGCAATATAGAAACAGGCCATTCAGCCCCAACTGTTCCTCCACCCAGACCCATTCACACAGCTAACCCTCCAAGTGGTGCATAGTATGGGCAGTTTAGCGAGGAGACCAGAGCAAACCCACACCGATACAGGGGGAACATATCCACACACACGGTGTAATCGAACCCGGGCCCCTAGGAGGACCAGGTTAGCACTGCACCCCCCTATTGTTGGGTGATGTGTGTTAGCCGCGCCCTCCAATGGTGGGAGGTCCAAAACAACACACACACACCACCAAGACTCACCGCCCTCTGGTGGTGGGAGGACCAACTCCATCCTGTCAACAACGCCCTCAGGTGTTGGGAAGACCATCTCGGTCACTTTGTCAGCGCCCTCTGGCAGCGGCAGGACAACTCAGTCCTGGGTCGGCGCCCTCCTGAGGCGGGAGGACCTACACAGCCCTGTGTCAGCGCCATCTGGAGGCGGGAGGACAGACACAGCCCTGTGCCAGCGCCATCTGGAGGCGGGAGGACCGACACAGCGCTGTGTCAGCGCCCTCTGGAGCCGGGAGGACAGACACGGCGCTGTGCCAGCGCCATCTGGAGTCGGGAGGACAGACACAGCCCTGTGTCAGCGCCATCTGGAGGCGGGAGGACAGACACAGCCCTGTGTCAGCGCCATCTGGAGCCGGGAGGACAGACACAGCCCTGTGCCAGCGCCATCTGGAGCCGGGAGGACCGACACAGCGCTGTGTCAGTACCCTCGGGAGGCGGGAAAACAGACACAGCCCTGTGTCAGCGCCATCTGGAGGCGGGAGGACAGACACAGCCCTGTGTCAGCGCCATCTGGAGGCGGGAGGACCGACACAGCGCTGTGTCAGCGCCCTCTGGAGCCGGGAGGACAGACACAGCGCTGTGTCCGCGCCCTCTGGAGGCGGGAGGACAGACACAGCCCTGTGTCAGCGCCATCTGGAGGCGGGAGGACAGACACAGCCCTGTGTCAGTGCCCTCTGGAGGCGGGAGGACCGATTCAGCCCTGTGTCAGCGCCCTCTGGATGCGGGAGGACAGACACAGCCCTGTGTCAGCGCCCTCTGGAGGACCAGCTCAGCCCCGTGTCAGCGCCCTCTCTTGGCAGGAGGACCAAGGCAGCAACACCCTTGCTTCAGTAGGGATCTGCAGGGGACCAACCCCTGTGCCATCCCTTGCCCCCCCCAGTCCCTTCACTGACCTGGGCATTACTGCCTGAGCTGAGTTTCTGCAAATGCAAAACTCAGCAGCATTTCTTTGCAAAATTGTCCGCTTTGATAAAGCAACCAAGTGCAGAGCAAGAGGCAATTCAGGGCCCGCGGTCCCCGTGGTAGCCCTTTGGTGACTGTCTCTCGCTGCCTTTTGTTATTATTTATCGTATTGCTGTTTGATTTATATTTACTTGTGAATTTCATGCACAGAGTGTGAGGGCTGAATTTCCCCACGTTATATTCTGTCCTGCGGCGTTCCCCAGTCTTTCCCCGTTTAAATAATATTCAGCTCCTCTCTCCTTCCTCCCACTTAACACTGACCTCCAGGTAGAGTACTTTCCATCTGCAACCACTTTCTGCCTTCTGTCAGCCAACCAATTCTGAGTCCAGATAGCCAAATCTCCCTGTATCCCGTACCTCCTGACTTTACGAATGAGCCTACCATGGGGAACCTGATCAAATGCGTGGCTGAAGTCCACATACACTACATCCACTGCTCGACCTTCATCAACCTGTCTCGTCACCTCCTCAAAGGGCGTGGCTTTGCCTGGCGATGCCAAATGAGGTGTTTCTGAATGCACTGCCACGCGTGACGGAGCTGAAAACATTATTTCAAGCCATCCGAGTTGAGGGAGTGGTCTTATGAGGAGAGGCTGAGTGGACAGGGATTATATCTTCATCCGAATTCAGAAGAATAAGGGGGGGGAGTCTTATAGAAACCTATAAAATGGTGAAGGCACCGGACAAGACAGAGGTAGAGGGGATGTTTCCACAGGCAGGTGAGACTAGGATGGGAGGGCATAGCCTCAAGATTAGGACTGAATTGGGAAGGATCGTCAATATAATTCCCTGCTCAGGGAAGTGGTTGAGGCTTTCTCAGTTAATGTTTTTTAAAGCTCAGATAGATTTTTGTTTTGAACAGTAAAGGGATTAAGGGTTACGGTGAGAGGGCGGGTGAGTGTAGCTAAGGCCAGAGAAAGATTAGCCCTGATCGTATTGCATGGTGGAGCGGGCTGGAAAGGAGAGACGGCCTACTCCCGCTCAGAGTTGTTAAGAATACCGTCCTAACCCGATCTGCTCCCTCTCTCTCTCTCCGTCCAATCTCCCCTTCCCTCCTTCCGTAACCAGAACCATCCTCCCTTGGATACACGGGCAGACTCCCCCCCTCAACCCCCCCACCCCCCACCGAGCCACACTCGCCACCCTGCGCAGGGGGGAGGCTGGCGCAGTGGAAAGTAGGCCTCACTCCCGGCCTCCACGTGACTCCGGGCCCCGCGGCCTCCCAACCGCCCCTCGGAGCCGGGTCCACGGAAAAGCTCAGCCGACGCGCGCCCGGAGTTCTCATCCTCTTCCCCCACCCACCCCGCCGAGGCACGCGGCCACAGGCCGCCAACCGACGCGTCAAAGAACGAAAGAGTCGTGTCAGACCAGAGGGGTTGCCTTTATTGTATCCATTGGCGCAGACAGAGTTAGGAGAGCGGGCAGGAGCCCCTGTCGAGGGTGCCCACCACCGGCTCCGCACTCGACTCGTGGTGGAGCTCGCAAGAGAAGCGAGAGTGTGCGTGCCACTCGTCGGCGGTCAGGGTCAGGTAGCCGCTCCAGCTGTAGCTGCCGTCGGTGCCCCCCGGCGCGGGCACCGCCTCCGTCACCAGCCGGCGCTCGGCCTCCTTGCCGTCCATTGTCCAGCGGGCACGGATGTACCCTGGGTAAAAGCCGCTGGCCAGGCATGTCAGGGTCACGTCGTGGCCTGGGAAGGCGAGCTGCTCGGGGGGTGGCTGGTACAGGTGCACGGTGGGCGCAGACGGCTGGCGAGCTGCCAGGGAGGTTACGGAGAGAGAGAGAGAGAGAGAGATGTCAGCCGGGCACATCAAGGGAGATACACAGACTGGGCAACTGTACACGGTGCTCCCGGTGGGATAGGGAGACCGGGCAACTGTACACTGAGCTCCCGGTGGGATAGGGGGACCGGGCAACTGTACACGGTGCTCCCGGTGGGATAGGGAGACCGGGCAACTGTACACGGTGCTCCCGGTGGGAAAGGGGGACCGGGGAACTGTACACTGAGCTCCCGGTGGGATAGGGGGACCGGGGAACTGTACACGGTGCTCCCGGTGGGATAGGGGGACCGGGGAAATGTACACGGTGCTCACGGTGGGATAGGGAGACTGGGGAACTGTACAACGAGCTCCCGGTGGGATAGGGAGACCGGGGAACTGTACACTGAGCTCCCGGTGGGATAGGGCGACCGGGGAACTGTACACGGTGCTCCCGGTGGGATACGGATACCGGGGAACTGTACACGGTGCTGCCGGTGGGATAGGGAGAACGGGGAACTGTACACTGAGCTCCCGGTGGGATAGGGAGACCGGGGAACTGTACACGGTGCTCCCGGTGGGATAGGGAGACCGGGGAACTGTACACTGAGCTCCAGGTGGGATAGGGAGACCGGGGAACTGTATACTGAGCGCCCGGTGGGATAGGGAGACCGGGGAACTGTACACGGTGCTCCCGGTAGGATAGGGAGACCGGGGAACAGTACACAGAGCTCCCGGTGGGATAGGGAGACCGGGGAGCCGTACACGGAGCACCCGGTGGGATAGGGAGACCGGGGAACTGTACACCGAGCTCCCGCTGGGATAGGGAGACCGGGGAACTGTACACGGTGCTCCCGGTGGGATGGGGAGACCGGGGAACTGTACACGGTGATCCCGGTGGGATAGGGAGACCGGGGAACTGTACACGGTGCATCCGGTGGGATAGGGAGACCGGGGAACTGTACGTGCAGCTCCCGGTGGGATAGGGAGACCGGGGAACTGTACACGGTGCTCCCGGTGGGATAGGGAAACCGGGGAACTGTACACTGAGCTCCCGGTGGGATAGGGAGACCGGGGAACTGTACACGGTGCTCCCGGTGGGATAGGGACACCGGGGAACTGTACACTGAGCTCCCGGTGGGATAGGGAGACCGGGGAACTGTACACGGAGCTCCCGGTGGGATAGGGAGACCGGGGAGCTGTACACTGAGCTCCCGGTGGGATAGGGAGACCGGGGAACTGTACACGGAGCTCCCGGTGGGATAGGGAGACCGGGGAGCTGTACACTGAGCTCCCGGTGGGATAGGGAGACCGGGGAACTGTACACTGAGCTCCCGGTGGGATAGGGAGACCGGGGAACTGTACACGGTGCTCCCGGTGGGATAGGGAGACCGGGGAACTGTACACTGAGCTCCCGGTGGGATAGGGAGACCGGGGAACTGTACACTGAGCTCCCGGTGGGATAGGGAGACCGGGGAGCTGTACACGGAGCTCCCGGTTGGAGAGGGAGACCGGGGAACTGTACACGGAGCTCCCGGTGGGATAGGGAGACTGGGGAACTGTACACTGATCTCCCGGTGGGAGAGGGAGACTGGGGAACTGTACACGGTGCTCCCGGTGGGATAGGGAGACTGGGGAACTGTACACTGAGCTCCCGGTGGGATAGGGAGACCGGGGAACTGTACACGGTGCTCCCAGTGGGATAGGGAGACCGGGGAACTGTACACCGAGCTCTCGGTGGGATATGGAGACCGGGGAACTGTACACGGTGCTCCCGGTGGGATAGGGAGACCGGGGAACTGTACACGGTGCTCCCTGTGGGATAGGGAGACCGGGGAACTGTACACGGAGCTCCCGGTGGGATAGGGAGACCGGGGAACTGTACACTGAGCTCCCGGTGCGATAGGGAGACCGGGGAACTATACACTGAGCTTCTGGTGGGAGAGGGAGACCGGGGAACTGTACGTGGTGCTCCCGGCGGGATAGGGAGATCGGGGAACTGTACACCGAGCTCCCGGTGGGATAGGAAGACCGGGGAACTGTACACTGAGCTTCCGGTGGGATAGGGAGACTGGGGAGCTGTACACTGAGCTCCCGGTGGGATAGGGAGACCGGGGAACTGTACACGGTGGTCCCGGTGGGATACGGAGACTGGGGAATTGTACACGGTGCTCGCGTTAGAACAGGGAGACAAGGGAACTGTACACGGTGCTCCCGGTGGGATACGGATTCCGGGGAACTGTACACGGTGCTCCCGGTGGGATAGGGAGACCGGGGAACTGTACACGGTGCTCTCTGTGGGATAGGGAGACCGGGGAGCTGTACACTGAGCTCCCGGTGGGATATGGAGACGGGGAACTGCACACGGTGCTCTCTGTGGGATAGGGAGACTGGGGTACTGTACACGGTGCTCCCGGTGGGATAGGGAGACCAGGGAACTGTACACTGAGCTCCCGGTGGGATAGGGAGACCGGGGAACTGTACACGGTGCTCTCTGTGGGATAGGGAGACCGGGGAACTGTGCACTGAGCTCCTGGTGGGATAGGGAGACCAGGGAACTGTACACCGAGCTCCCGGTGGGATAGGGAGACCGGGGAACTCTACACTGAGCTCCTGGTAGGATAGGGAGACCGGGGAACTGTACACTGAGCTCCTGGTGGGATAGGGAGACCGGGGAACTGTACAAGGTGCTCCCGGCGGGATAGGGAGACCGGGGAACTGTACACGGTGATCCCGGCGGGATAGGGAGACCGGGGAACTGTACACGGTGCTCCCGGTGTGATAGGGAGACCGGGGAACTGTACACTGAGCTCCCGGTGGGATAGGGAGACCGGAGAGCTGTACACGGTGCTCCCGGTGGGATAGGGAGACCGGGGAACTGTACACTGAGCTCCCGGTGGGATAGGGAGACTGGGGAACTGTACACGGTGCTCCCGGTGGGATAGGGAGACCGGGGAACTGTACACTGAGCTCCCGGTGGGATAGGGAGACCGGGGAACTGTACACTGAGCTTCCGGTGGGACAGGGAGACCGGGGAACTGTACACCGAGCTCCCGGTGAGATAGGGAGACCGGGGAGCTGTACACTGAGCTCCCGGTGGGATAGGGAGACCGGGGAACTGTACACGGTGGTCCCGGTGGGATACGGAGACTCCGGAATTGTACACGGTGCTCGCGTTAGAACAGGGAGACAAGGGAACTGTACACAGAGCCCCCGGTGGGATAGGGAGACCGGGGAACTGTACACCGAGTTCCCGCTAGGATAGGGAGACCGGGGAACTGTACACTGAGCTCCCGGTCGGATAGGGAGACCGGGGAACTGTACACGGTGCTCCGGTGGGATAGGGAGACAAGGGAACTGTACACAGAGCGCCCGGTGGGATAGGGAGACCGGGGAACTGTACACCGAGTTCCCGCTAGGATAGGGAGACCGGGGAGCTGTACACGGTGCTCCCGGTGGGATAGGGAGACTGGGGAACTGTACACAGTGCTCGCGTTGGGATAGGGAGACCGGGGAACTGTACACGGAGCTCCCTGTGGGATAGGGAGACCGTGGAGCTGAACACGGTGCTCCCGGTGGGATAGGGAGACCAGGGAACTGTACACGGTGCTCCCGGTGGGACAGGGAGACCGGGCAACTGTACACTGAGCTCCCGGTGGGATAGGGAGACCGGGGAACTGTACACTGAGCTCCCGGTGGGATAGGGAGACCGGGGAACTGTACACTGAGCTCCTGGTGGGATAGGGAGACCGGGGGACTGTACACCGAGCTCCCGGTGGGATAGGAAGACCGGGGAACTGTACACTGAGCTTCCGGTGGGATAGGGAGACCGGGGAACTCTACACTGAGCTCCCGGTGGGATAGGGAGACCGGGGAACTGTACACGGTGGTCCCGGTGGGATACGGAGACTGGGGAATTGTACACGATGCTCGCGTTAGGACAGGGAGACAAGGGAACTGTACACAGAGCTCCCTGTGGGATAGGGAGACCGGGGAGCTGCACATGGTGCTCCCGGTGCGATAGGGAGACCGGGGAACTGTACACGGTGCTCGCGTTGGGATAGGGAGACCGGGGAACTGTACACGGAGCTCCCTGTGGTATCGGCAGACCGGGGAGCTGAACACGGTGCTCCCGGTGGGATAGGGAGACCGAGGAACCGTACACAGAGCTTTCGGTGGGATAGGGAGACCGGGGAACTGTACATGGTGCTCCTGGTGGGATAGGGTGACCGGGGAACTGTACACGGTGCTCCCGAGGGGATAGGGAGAACGGGGAGCTGTACACAGAGCTCCCTGTGGGATAGGGCAACCGGGGAGCTGTACACGGTGCTCTCGGTGGGATAGGGAGACCGGGGAACTGTACACCGAGCTCTCAGTGGGATAGGGAGACCGGGGAACTGTACACTGAGCTCCTGGTGGGATAGGGAGACCGGGGAACTGTACACTGAGCTCCCGGTGGGATAGGGAGACTGGGGAACTGTACACTGAGCTCCCGGTGGGATAGGGAGACCGGGGAGCTGTACACAGTGCTCCCGGTGGGATAGGGAGACCGGAGAATTGTACACGGTGCTCCTGGTGGGATAGGGAGACCGGGGAACTGTACACGGTGCTCCCGGTGGGAGAGGGAGAATGGGGAACTGTACACTGAGCTCCCGGTGGGATAGGGAGACCGGGGAGCTGTACACCGAGCTCCCGGTGGGATAGGGAGACCGGGGAACTGTACACGGTGCTCCCGGTGGGATAGGGAGACGGGGGAGCTGTACACAGAGCTCCCTGTGGGATAGGGAGACCGGGGAGCTGTACACCGAGCTCCCGGTGGGATAGGGAGACCGGGGAACTGTACACGGTGCTCCCGGTGGGATAGGGAGACCGGGGAGCTGTACACGGTGCTCTCGGTGGGATAGGGAGACCGGGGAACTGTACACCGAGCTCTCGGTGGGATAGGGAGACCGGTGAACTGTACACTGAGCACCCGGTGGGATAGGGGGACCGGGGAACTGTACACTGAGCTCCGGTGGGTTAGGGAGACCGGGGAACTGTACACTGAGCTCCCGGTGGGATAGGGAGACCGGGGAACTGTACACGGTGCTCCCGGTGGGATAGGGAGACCGGGGAACTGTACACCGAGCTCCCTGTGGGATAGGGAGTCTGGGGAGCTGTACATAGTGCTCCCGGTGGGATAGGGAGACCGTGGAACTGTACACGGAGCTCCCTGTGGGATAGGGAGACCGGGGAACTGTACACCGAGCTCCCTGTGGGATAGGGAGTCTGGGGAGCTGTACACAGTGCTCCCGGTGGGATAGGGAGACCGTGGAACTGTACACTGAGCTCCCGGTGGGATAGGGAGACCGGGGAACTGCACACGGTGCTCCCGGTGGGATAGGGAGACCGGGGAACTGTGCATGGTGCTAACGGTGGGATAGGGAGACCGGGGAAGTGTACATGGTGCTCCCGGTGGGATAGGGAGACCGGGGAACTGTACAAGGTGCTCCCGGTGGGATAGGGAGACTGGGGAACTGTACACGGTGCTTCCGGTGGTATAGGGAGACCGGGGAACTGTACACGGCGCTCCCGGTGGGATAGGGAGACCGGGGAACTGTACACGGTGTTCCCGGTGGGATAGGGAGACCGGGGAACTGTACACCGAGCTCCCGGTGGGATAGGGAGACCGAGGAACTGTACACGGTGCTCTCGGTGGGATAGGGAGACCGGGGAACTGTACACCGAGCACACGGTGACATAGGGAGACCGGGGAACTGTACACTGAGCTCCCGGTGGGATAGGGAGACCGAGGAACTGTACACGGTGCTCCCGGTGGGAGAGGGAGACCGGGGAACTGTACACGGAGCTCCTGTTGGGATAGGGAGACCGCGGAACTGTACACGGTGCTCCCGGTGGGATAGGGAGACCGGGGAACTGTACACGGTGCTCCCGGTGGGATAGGGAGACCGGGGAACTGTACACGGTGCTCCCGGTGGGATAGGGAGACCGGGGAACTGTAAACCGAGCTCCTGGTGGGATAGGGAGACAGGGGAACTGTACACTGAGCTCCCGGTCGGATAGGGAGACCGGGGAACTGTACACTGAGCTCCCGGTCGGATAGGGAGACCGGGGAACTGTACACTGAGCTCCCGGTCGGATAGGGAGACCGGGGAACTGTACACTGAGCTCCCGGTCGGATAGGGAGACCGGGGAACTGTACACTGAGCTCCCGGTCGGATAGGGAGACCGGGGAACTGTACACTGAGCTCCCGGTCGGATAGGGAGACCGGGGAACTGTACACTGAGCTCCCGGTCGGATAGGGAGACCGGGGAACTGTACACTGAGCTCCCGGTCGGATAGGGAGACCGGGGAACTGTACACTGAGCTCCCGGTCGGATAGGGAGACCGGGGAACTGTACACTGAGCTCCCGGTCGGATAGGGAGACCGGGGAACTGTACACTGAGCTCCCGGTCGGATAGGGAGACCGGGGAACTGTACACTGAGCTCCCGGTCGGATAGGGAGACCGGGGAACTGTACACTGAGCTCCCGGTCGGATAGGGAGACCGGGGAACTGTACACTGAGCTCCCGGTCGGATAGGGAGACCGGGGAACTGTACACGGTGCTCCCGGTGGGATAGGGAGACCGGGGAACTGTACACTGAGCTCCCGGTCGGATAGGGAGACCGGGGAACTGTACACTGAGCTCCCGGTCGGATAGGGAGACCGGGGAACTGTACACTGAGCTCCCGGTCGGATAGGGAGACCGGGGAACTGTACACTGAGCTCCCGGTCGGATAGGGAGACCGGGGAACTGTACACTGAGCTCCCGGTCGGATAGGGAGACCGGGGAACTGTACACTGAGCTCCCGGTCGGATAGGGAGACCGGGGAACTGTACACTGAGCTCCCGGTCGGATAGGGAGACCGGGGAACTGTACACTGAGCTCCCGGTCGGATAGGGAGACCGGGGAACTGTACACTGAGCTCCCGGTCGGATAGGGAGACCGGGGAACTGTACACCGAGCTCCCGGTGGGATAGGGAGACTGGGGAACTGTATACGGTGCTCCCGGTGGGATAGGGAGAGTGGGGAACTGTACACCGAGCTCCCGGTGGGATAGGGAGACAGGGGAACTGTACACGGAGCTCCCGGTGGGATAGGGAGACCAGGGAACTGTATACGGTGCTCCCGGTGGGATAGGGAGACCGGGGAACTGTAAACCGAGCTCCTGGTGGGATAGGGAGACAGGGGAACTGTACACTGAGCTCCCGGTCGGATAGGGAGACCGGGGAACTGTACACGGTGCTCCCGGTGGGATAGGGAGAGTGGGGAACTGTACACCGAGCTCCCGGTGGGATAGGGAGACAGGGGAACTGTACACGGAGCTCCCGGTGGGATAGGGAGACCGGGGAACTGTACACTGAGCTCCCGGTGGGATAGGGAGTCCGGCGAACTGTACACGGTGCTCTCGGTGGGATAGGGAGACCGGGGAACTGTACACCGAGCCCGCGGTGGGATAGGGAGACCGGGGAACTGTACACTGAGCTCCCGGTGGGATAGGGAGACCGGGGAACTGTACACTGAGCTCCCGGTCGGATAGGGAGACCGGGGAACTGTACACGGTGCTTCCGGTGGGATAGGGAGAATGGGGAACTGTACACGGTGCTCCCGGTGGGATAGGGAGACCGGGGAACTGTACACCGAGCTCCCGGTGGGATAGGGAGACCGGGGAACTGTACACCGAGCTCCCGGTGGGATAGGGAGACCGGGGAGCTGTACACCGAGCCCCCGGTGGGATAGGGAGACCGGGGAGCTGTACACGGAGCTCCCGGTGGGATAGGGAGACCGGGGAACTGTACAGGGTGCCCCCGGTCGGATAGGGAGACCGGGGATCTGTACACGGTGCTCCCGGTGGGATAGGGAGACCGGGGAGCTGTACATTGAGCTCCCGGTGGGATAGGGAGACCGGGGAAGTGTACACTGAGCTCCCGGTGGGATAGGGAGACCGGGGAACTGTACACGGTGCTCGCGGTGGGATAGGGAGACCGGGGAAGTGCACACCGAGCTCCCGGTGGGATAGGGAGACCGGGGAGCTGTACACCGAGCTCCCGGTGGGATAGGGAGACTGGGGAACTGTACACGGAGCTCCCGGTGGGATAGGGAGACCGGGGAACTGTACACGGATCTCCCGGTGGGATAGGGAGACCGGGGAACTGTACACCGGGCTCCCGGTGGGATAGGGAGACCGGGGAACTGTACACCGAGCTCCCGTTGGGATAGGGAGACCGGGGAACTGACAACCGAGCTCCCGGTGGGATAGGGAGACCGGGGAACTGTACACCGAGCTCCCGGTGGGATAGGGAGACCGGGGAACTGTACACCGAGCTCTGGGATAGGGAGACCGGGGAAGTGTACACGGTGCTCCCGGTGGGATAGGGAGACCGGGGTACTGTACACGAGACCGGGGAAGTGTACACTGAGCTCCCGGTGGGATAGGGAGACCGGGGAACTGTACACGGTGCTTCCGGTGGGATAGGGAGACCGGGGAACTGTACAGGGTGCCCCCGGTGGGATAGGGAGACCGGGGATCTGTACACGGTGCTCCCGGTGGGATAGGGAGACTGGGGAGCTGTACATTGAGCTCCCGGTGGGATAGGGAGACCGGGGAAGTGTACACCGAGCTCCCGGTGGGATAGGGAGACCGGGGAACTGTACACCGACCTCCCGGTGGGATAGGGAGACCGGGGAACTGTACACGGTGCTCCCGGTGGGATAGGGAGACCGGGGAACTGTACACTGAGCTCCCGGTGGGATAGGGAGACCGGGGAACTGTACACCGGGCTCCCGGTGGGATAGGGAGACCGGGGAACTGTACACCGAGCTCCCATTGGGATAGGGAGACCGGGGAACTGTACACTGAGCTCCCGGTGGGAAAGGGAGACCGGGGAACTGTACACGGAGCTCCCGGTGGGATAGGGAGACCGGGGTACTGTACACGGTGCTCGCGGTGGGATAGGGGGACAGGATCCGAGTGCCCGGCGGTATCTCCCGCGAAGTGAACACTCACTGGCGATGAATAGGTGAACTCCGTTGCCAAAGATGACCTGGTTGTCTTTGACTGTGGCACAGTAGTAGGTGCCAGTGTCTGCTCCAGCGATGCTCGTGATGGTCAGGACGTAGCTGCTGGTGCCCGCGTCCCTGGACGGTTGGAAGCGGTCAGTGTAGCCCGTGCCCCGCACGATGCCGCCGTTTGCCCAGTGAACCAGCACCCACCGCGGCGCCTGCACTGTCCGCAGATGGTACCAAAAGCCGCCGTAGTCCGCGACGTTCAGGCCTTTAACCTGGCACTTCAGGGCGGCAGTGCCTCCCGCGGTTACTGAGACTGACGGGGCGTCGCCGAGGGCTTGGCTCGACTTGGCACCTGGAAGAGAGGCAGGTCAGGACAGAGTGGAATGGGGGTGGGTGGGGGTGGTGTCGCGCTGACTGGAGGTCGCATTTATATAGCGCCCAGTCCCCGACAGGAGTGTAACGTCCAATGTTTCAATTTAACGAGACCCAGCTCCTGCACCCTTGTCCCCATAACCCTGCATTTCCCCGTGGCCAAACCACCCCTCACATCCCTGGGCACTATGGGTAATTTAGCACGGCCAAACCACCCCTCATATCCCTGGGCACTATGGGTAATTTAGCACGGCCAATCCACCCTAACCTGCACATCCCTGGGCACTATGGGTAATTTAGCACGGCCAATCCACCCTGACCTGCACATCCATGGACACTATGGGTAATTTAGCATGGCCAATCCTCCCTAACCTGCACATCCATGGACACTATGGGTAATTTAGCACGGCCAATCCACCCTGACCTGCGCATTTTCGGTGTGTGGGAGGAAACCGGAGCACCCGGAAGAAACCCACGCAGACACGGGGGCAGAATCCGCAAACTCCCACACAGGCAGTCGCCCCGAGCGTGACATCGAACCCGGGTCCCTGGTGCTTTTCTGAACCCTTTCAAGTTTCACAACATCTTTCCGATAGGAAGGAGACCAGAATTGCACGCAATATTCCAACAGTGGCCTAACCAATGTCCTGTACAGCCCCTCCCCCCCACTATCACCATCCTGGGGGTTACCGTTGAGAGAGAATCTAACCATCGCCCCCTTGACGGTCAATGGCGTTACCATCACTGAATCCCCCCTCCCCCCCACTATCACCATCCTGGGGGTTACCGTTGAGAGAGAATCTAACCATCGCCCCCTTGACGGTCAATGGCGTTACCATCACTGAATCCCCCCTCCCCCCCACTATCACCATCCTGGGGGTTACCGTTGAGAGAGAATCTAACCATCGCCCCCTTGACGGTCAATGGCGTTACCATCACTGAATCCCCCCTCCCCCCCACTATCACCATCCTGGGGGTTACCGTTGAGAGAGAATCTAACCATCGCCCCCTTGACGGTCAATGGCGTTACCATCACTGAATCCCCCCTCCCCCCCACTATCACCATCCTGGGGGTTACCGTTGAGAGAGAATCTAACCATCGCCCCCTTGACGGTCAATGGCGTTACCATCACTGAATCCCCCCTCCCCCCCACTATCACCATCCTGGGGGTTACCGTTGAGAGAGAATCTAACCATCGCCCCCTTGACGGTCAATGGCGTTACCATCACTGAATCCCCCCTCCCCCCCACTATCACCATCCTGGGGGTTACCGTTGAGAGAGAATCTAACCATCGCCCCCTTGACGGTCAATGGCGTTACCATCACTGAATCCCCCCTCCCCCCCACTATCACCATCCTGGGGGTTACCGTTGAGAGAGAATCTAACCATCGCCCCCTTGACGGTCAATGGCGTTACCATCACTGAATCCCCCCTCCCCCCCACTATCACCATCCTGGGGGTTACCGTTGAGAGAGAATCTAACCATCGCCCCCTTGACGGTCAATGGCGTTACCATCACTGAATCCCCCCTCCCCCCCACTATCACCATCCTGGGGGTTACCGTTGAGAGAGAATCTAACCATCGCCCCCTTGACGGTCAATGGCGTTACCATCACTGAATCCCCCCTCCCCCCCACTATCACCATCCTGGGGGTTACCGTTGAGAGAGAATCTAACCATCGCCCCCTTGACGGTCAATGGCGTTACCATCACTGAATCCCCCCTCCCCCCCACTATCACCATCCTGGGGGTTACCGTTGAGAGAGAATCTAACCATCGCCCCCTTGACGGTCAATGGCGTTACCATCACTGAATCCCCCCTCCCCCCCACTATCACCATCCTGGGGGTTACCGTTGAGAGAGAATCTAACCATCGCCCCCTTGACGGTCAATGGCGTTACCATCACTGAATCCCCCCTCCCCCCCACTATCACCATCCTGGGGGTTACCGTTGAGAGAGAATCTAACCATCGCCCCCTTGACATTCAATGGTGTCACCATCACTAAATCCCCCTCCCCCCCTCCGATATCACCATCCTGGGGGGTTCCCATGTAGCCACCCCACCCCCTCAGAGGTAATCTCCCTTTTGGGCGAGTCAGGCCCCAAGTACCCTTGCTGGGAGTGGCTTTTCAGGTTCAGTGGATGATGCGGTGAGTTCTTCGGGAAAGGTCCGTCTTGAAAGACAGGTAGTCAATAAATAAGTAACCACTGATGTGTGATCACTCGATTAGATTCCCTCCAGTGTGGAAACAGGCCATTCGGCCCAACAAGTCCACACCGACCCTCTGAAGAGCAACCCACCCAGACCCATACCCCTATGTTTACCCCTTCACCTAACACTACGGGCAATTTAGCCTGGGCAATTCACCTAACCCGCACATCTTTGGACTGTGGGAGGAAACCGGAGCACCCGGAGGAAACCCACGCGGACACGGGGAGTACGTGCAAACTCCACACAGTCAGTCGCCCGAGGCGGGAATTGAAGCCGGGTCTCTGGCGCTGTGAGGCAGCAGTGCCCACGTGGGATTCCGGGAGGGCTTGCCAGTTGGAGACAAAATTGTCTTGTTGGGCTGAGGAGGGGGCAGATAGAGTTTAATTTCGATGACAGAAGAACATCAGAGTCAAAATGTGGACTTCTCTGTTTCCATTCCCCCCCCGCCGACCGAGAACATGGACCCCCACCACAAACCCACTGGCTACCTGGAGTACACCCACCTCCTCAGTCCCAGGAGGGGCTCTCAGATGGCCTCCGGTTTCAAGGACCGCGATTTCCCCTCCCACGTGGTCAACCCACGCCCTCCAGCGCATCTGCTCCACGTCCCGCACCTCCGCCCTCCAATCGCGACAAGGGCTCAGCCCCCACCCTGGTCCTCACCTTCCACCGCACTCATCTCCAGATACAACGCACCGTCCGCCACCAGTTCCGCCAATCTACCGTTGGACCCCGCCACCAGAGCGATATTTCCCTCCCCACCCCTACCAGCATTCCGCATGGACCACTCCTCTCCCTGACTCCCTCGGCAGCTCCACGCCCCATCACCGACCCACTCTCCACGCCTGGGCACCTCGCCGCCTCAGGCGGTGTAAAACCTGCGCCCACACCTCCCCCACCCTGCCACACCCGACAGATTTTCCTGCACCTCCGAACACCTCATCGGCCGCGTCCGTCGCTCTCGATGTGGTCTCCCCTCTATCGGGGAGCGAGGACGCCGACTCGCGGGACGTCTCAGAGGACATCTCTGGGTCGCCCGCCAACCCCTACAGCCCCTTGGCCGAACGCGTCAACTTCCCCCTCCCACTCTGCCGAGGGCCTGCAAGTCCTGGGCCTCCTCCATCAAACCCCCTCACCACCCGACGCCCGGAGGAAGAACGCCTCGTCTTCCGCCTCGGGACCTTACAAACCCCCCCCCCCCCCCCCCCCGCGGGATCCACACCTATTTCACCAG
>NW_025214490.1:8568-9987 GCF_004010195.1 Chiloscyllium plagiosum | reverse complement strand
TCTCCTTTACCAGTCCATCGTTTCTCAAGTAAGGAGAGCAGAGTGCACGCAGTAATCCAGGTGTGGCCTCACCTACACCCTGTACAGCTGCAATATAACCTCCCTGCTTTCGATCAGGAACAGGATACTGAGTGAGGATGATCGGCCATGATCATATTGAATGGTGGTGCAGGCTCGAAGGGCAGAATGGCCTACTCCTGCACCTATTCTCTAATCTTAACCCCTGCAACCATTCAAGTAATAGTCCTTTTTACTGGGACTCTGACCAAAATGGATGACTTCACCGTTGCTAACGTTGTGTTCCACCCGTCAGACCTGTGCCCGCTCACTCAAAGTATCGACGTTGCTCTGCAAGGTTTCACAGCCCTCCGCACACTTTGCTCTGTCACTCATCTTAGTGTCATTTGCAACTTTAACACACAGCGCGTGGTCACCAACTCCCAAATCATCGCTGTAAATTGTGATTAATTGCAGTCCCGGCACTGATCCCTGAGGGCCACCACTAGTTACTGATTGCCAGCCGGAATAGCCAATCCTCTACCCATGTTAATGCATTGTCCGTAACGCCACGCATGTTCATCTCATCCAGCAGCCATCTCTGTGGGACTTTGTCCAATGCCTTTTGGAAATCTAGATACATCTCATCTACTGGGTCCCCATTATCCACCTAGCTCGTAATGTCTTCACAGAATTCCAGACGATTAGTTAAGCATGACCTGCCCTTCATGAATCCACGCTGTGTCGGCCCAATGAGACGATTTCTATCTCAATGCCCTGCTGTTTCATCCTTGATAACTCATTCAAGTATCTTCCCCACCAACGAGGTTAAGCTAACCGGCCTATCATTCCCCAGCACTTGTCTACCTCCCCCTTTAAACAGCGGTGACACAATTGCTGTTTTCCAACCGGCCGGAACTGCTCCAGAGTCCAGCCAAATTTGGAAAATTACCACAAGAGTATGTGCTGTGTCTACCGCTGTCTCTTTCAGTATCTTGGGATGCACTCCATCTGGGCCAGGAGACTTGTCTACCCTTAGCTCCATTAGCTTACCCAGCACTACCTTACATTTTGGGAAAACACACACATGGGCAGGACTTATCCAGTTCACAGTAGGGCTCTGGGAAGGTGTAGGATAACAGGGGGACCTAGGGGCTCAGGGACACCATCCTTTGAAGTTACCGTCACAGGGAGACGGGGAGGGGGGTGAGGTGTTGGAGAACAGGGGGACCTAGGGGCTCAGGGACACCATCCTTTGAAGTTACCGTCACAGGGAGACGGGGAGGGGGGTGAGGTGTTGGAGAACAGGGGGACCTAGGGGCTCAGGGACACCATCCTTTGAAGTTACCGTCACAGGGAGACGGGGAGGGGGGTGAGGTGTTGGAGAACAGGGGGACCTAGGGGCTCAGGGACACCATCCTT
>NW_025214490.1:2440-7844 GCF_004010195.1 Chiloscyllium plagiosum | reverse complement strand
AACACAGCGGGGGGGGGGGGGAATGAGCTGCCAGAGGGAGTGGTGGATATGGGTTACCATTATAACGTTTGAAAGAGACTTGGTAAATCCATGAATAGGAAAGGGTTGAGGAGGTTGGCCAGGAGCGGGCAGGTGGGAGTCTGGTTCAGCTCGGGAACTGTGGTCGGCACAGACGATTCGGGCTGAAGGGTCTCTTTCGGGGCTTGGAGGCGAAGCTGGGGGGAGTGGGGGACGCACGGCGGGTCAAGCAGCAGATGCTCAATCCTCGACCGCGCCCCCGCCCCCGTAAACTCAGTTGCCACGTTGCACTGTGGGCTCTGTGTTTGTTCACCAGCCCCTCAAGGTGTTTCCTGTTGACGGCGCAGCCTAGCTCTATAATTACCCACAAAGGCGGATGTGAAACCGCCAGGCAACGCCTCCGGGTGATAACAGATCGGATATCACCGCCTGGCATGTTTACCTCAGCCCCAGCACCTGCTCTCTGATCTTTCTGTTGGCGGGGGGGAGTGCCAATCCCGGGAAGATGTACCGATCCCCCCTGGGAGTGCCGTCTGACCGCGTTGTGCGCAGTTCCGGTCACCGCGTTCGAGCAAGGACGTGGAAGCTTTGGAAAGGGCTCAGAGGAGATTTCCCAGGATGGTGCCTGGTCTGGAGGGGAAGGTCTGATGGGGAAAGGCTGAGGGACTTGAGGCTGTTTTCGCCGGAGTGAGGGAGGTCGGGAGGCGACTTAATCGAGATCTGTACGATAATCCGAGGGTTGGATAGAGTGGAGAGTGAGAGCCTTGTTCCTCAGATGGTGATGGCTAGTACGAGGGGACATGGCTTCAAACTGAGAGCTTTAGGACAGATATGAGGGGTAGTTTCTTTACTCAGAGAGTAGGAGGGCCGAGCAACTCGCCGACGCTAAGGGCGCTTAGATGGGCATTGGACGTACATCTGGATAATAACGGAACGGTGCAGGTTAGATGGGCATCAGATGAATTTCACAGGTCGGTGCAACGTTGTGGGCTGCAGGGCCTGGACTGTTCTGGAACCTTCTATGTTCTCTGAATAAAACAGCTTCGCAAGGGAGGAATGTTTGAGGACTCTGAGTCCGTTCTGGATGGAGTGCAGAAAGATGAGGAAGGGGCCTGACTGACATTGACGGAATACTGACCGGCCTGGACAGACTGGACGCTGGGAAGGTGTTTCCATTGGCTGGAGAGACTAGGAGCCGAGGGCACGGCCTTAGAGTAAAGGGAAGGCCTTTCAGAACGGAGGTAAGGAGAAACCTCTCCAGCCAGAGAGCGGTGAATCGGTGGAATTCACTGCCGCAGGAGGCTGTGGGAGGCCAGGTCACCGAGGATATTGAAGACTGAGAGAGAGACGTTCTTGAGTATCAAGGGGATGGAGGGTTATGGGGAGACAGCACAGGAGAATGGGATTGAGAAACTGATCCGCGCCGATTCAATGGCGGACCCGGATGGGCTGAATGGCCCAACTTCTGCTCCGATGTCTTCTGGTCTTATCCAGAGAGAGTCCACCCTGCCCATCGAATCTGCACAACCCCCACCCCCCCGAACTGTTCCAATCCGATTTTTATGCGAGTAAACTCTTGCTGCTCACCTTAAATCCTCCATTCATTGACCCCCCTCTGTCAAGGGGGTAACGTTTCACCCTGTCTACCCTGTCTCCGCCTCTCGTCACTACTCCGCCTAAAATCTCCTTCACGGGGAGGAAAATAATTCCAGTCTCTCTCCACAACTAAACCGGTCCAGCGCCCCAGGGCAACATCCTGGTAAATCTCTCCCAACCCCCAGGGCAACAACCTGGTAAATCTCTCCCAGCCCCCAGGCAACATCCTGGTAAATCTCTCCCAGCCCCAGGGCAACATCCTGGTAAATCTCTCCCAACCCCCAGGGTAATATCCTGGTAAATCTCTCCCAGCCCCAGGGCAACAGCCTGGTAAATCTCTCCCAACCCCCAGGGCAACATCCTGGTAAATCTCTCCCAGCCCCCCAGGGCAACATCCTGGTAAATCTCTCCCAACCCCCAGGGTAACATCCTGGTAGATCTCTCCCAACCCCCAGGGTAACATCCTGGTAAATCTCTCCCAGCCCCAGGGTAACATCCTGGTAAATCTCTCCCACCCCCCAGGGCAACATCCTGGTAAATCTCTCCCAGCCCCAGGGCAACATCCTGGTAAATGTCTCCCAAACCGAAGGCAACATTCTGATAAATCTCCTCTGCACCCTCCCCAGTGCCATCACATCTCCCCTCTTTGAGCTCCCCATGACAGAGCAGGACAAAATGGCTGCCGGCCACCCGTGACATTAGGAGCACAAAATGGCCGACAGTAGTTAAGGACTTTGGGGACAGATTTGATTAACGTAGCCTTGACAAGTCTACCAAAATTGGCTCTGTAGGTTCGACGTGTCAGAATAGACAGCTAAGGAAATGCAAAAGACATGAAAACACTTCACTCCGCATTTAATTTATGTATCCCCCCCTTTGATCAGTCTGTTATCCCTCAAATAATCAGATAGACTCTGAAGTAATTACAGATTCGCCTAAATACAGCAAACAATTGCAGAAGCATTCAAGGTAAAGATTAAAATCTGTGCACAAACCAGTCTCAAACAGTAAAAGCAAACCCCATATCATCACGGGCAGAGTTGGATTACCGACAGACACATTGGGGTGAGTGAACACATTATCAGACGCCCGAGGGTAAAGGTAGGGATATCTCGTAGACAGAGAAACCACTCGCAACGCAAAAGGTTTCTGACACGAGGCGTAACCATCCAAATTTCTTGGAACTGCTACCCCAAATTTTCGAACAATTAGTCAAATTGTACGTCCCCTAATGAGGTTAGTGAACTGTGGAAGGGGGGGTTATAGGCTGGGGCTCTTTTCACTGGAGCGTGAGAGGTTTTGTTTAAAATCATGAAGGTGACCGGCGAGGGGATTTTCCCTCGGGAGGGGGGAGGGGGAGGCGGGGGGAATTTCAAGATGAGGGGGCATATGTTTCAGGGGAGAGGAGAGCGATTTTACCAGGACGTTGAGGGGCAATTGTTTTCTTAACACGGGGATTGGTTCGTGAGTGCAAAGAGGCGGTGGGATTTTGTTTTACCCCTGGAGTTGAGGGGGTGACCTTATGGAGGTTCGTCAAATCAGGAGGGACACAGATAAGGTGAATAGCAAAGACTGGCGTGGGGTGGAGGGGGTGGGCGTTGGTGGTGGGTGTGGAGTTCAAAGCCATGGGCGGCATGTTTTTCTAAAGGTGCAGAGAGAAAGATTTAGAAATGACATGAGGGGGTCAGTTTTTTCGCACAGAGGGTGGTGCGTGTGTGGTATGAGCTGCCGGAGGGACAGTTATGACGTTGAAGAGAGATTTGGATCGGTCCACGGATAGGAACGGTTTGGAGGGGTATGACAGGCAGGTGGGGGCACTGGTTTAATTTGGGAGCACGGTCGGCATGGCCTGAGTGGGCCGAAGGGTCTGTTTCCACGCTGCGTGACTCCAAGTATCTAATGGAGTGGCAGCTAATCTGGTATGAGTCTCTGGGAAGAGATGGACATTGGGAAAAGCCCTGGGAATGGAGAGGAGAGAGTTTGGGGAATATTGTGAGACCGTGGAGAGCCAGAGGGGTTAACCATATACCTGGCCCTCTCTCATACAATTAGATCGCATCGCTGTCTCACAGCGCCAAGGGACCCGGGTTCGATTCCAGCCTCGGGGCGACTGTCTGTGTGGAGTTTACACAATCCCCCCCATGTGTCTGCGTGGGTTTCCTCCGGGTGCTCCGGTTTCCTCCCATAGTCCAATGATGTGCAGGTATGGGGTGGATAGGGTGTGCTAAATTACCCATAGTGCCCAAGGAGGTGCAGGTTAGGGTGGATTGGCCGTGCTAAATTACCCGTAGTGCCCAAGGAGGTGCAGGTTAGGGTGGATTGGCCATGCTAAATTACCCATGGTGCCCAGGAATGTGCAGATTAGGGTGGGTTGGCCGTGCTAAATTACCCATAGTGCCCAGGGATGCGCAGGTCAGGGTGGATTGGCCATGCTAAATTACCCATAGTGCCCAGGGATGCGCAGGTCAGGGTGGATTGGCCGTGCTAAATTACCCATAGTGCCCAGGGATGTGCAGGTTAGGGTGGATTGGCCGTGCTAAATTACCCATAGTGCCCAGGGATGTGCAGGTTAGGGTGGGTTGGCCGTGCTAAATTACCCATAGTGTCCAGGGATGCGCAGGTCAGGGTGGATTGGCCATGCTAAATTACCCATAGTGCCCAGGGATGCGCAGGTCAGGGTGGATTGGCCGTGCTAAATTACCCATAGTGCCCAGGGATGTGCAGGTTAGGGTGGATTGGCCGTGCTAAATTACCTATAGTGTCTAGGGATATGCAGGTAAGGGTGGATTGGCCATGCTAAATTACCCATAGTGCCCAGGGATGCACAGGTCAGGGTGGATTGGCCGTGCTAAATTACCCGTAGTGCCCAGGGATGTGCAGGTTTGGGTGGATTCATGCTAAATTACCCATAGTGCCCAGGGATGCACAGGTCAGGGTGGATTTGCCATGCTAAATTACCCATAATGCCCAGGGATGTGCAGGTTAGTGTGGATTGGCCATGCTAAATTACCCATAGTGCCCAGGGATGCACAGGTCAGGGTGGATTGGCCGTGCTAAATTACCCATAATGCCCAGGGATGTGCAGGTTAGGCACTTGGTCAGGGGTAAAGTGTCAAGTAATCGGTTCAGGGAATGGGTCTGGATTACTCTTCAGAGGGTCAGTGTGGACTTGTTGGGCCGAAGGGCCTGTTTCCACACTGTGGGCATTCTGTGAGAGGAATCTGGCTGGTCCTGACCAGTGTTTTATCAGGTTCTGGCATTCCCCTCGCTCCTCTTAACCTCTGCGCTCCAGGTTAAGATAAAGATCGGTGTCTTCTCTCCCTCCCCCACTGTACACCTGGCGTTGAGCAAGTTTTAAAACAGCAACAATCTGCATTCATATAAAGCCTTTTGCCGGCACATCCCTTCATGGCTGCCCTGTCCGGAAACGGGGGTGCACAGTCGGATCCCACAGGCGGCACCCTCCCATATCCAGTTGTATCTCCCCCCTCCATCCCCGGGCTGCGATTTGACTCTGATCCTGCGCTCAATTCACCTCAACGGTCCTTTTCATGTGCTTAACTTCAGTCAACCCTACATTCTGTTCCCAAAATTTCCCAAAGATCAGCTCCCTCATCCTGAGAAATCGAACAAGGTAGAGAGAGATCAAGGAGAGAGAGAGAGACAGAGACAGACAGTGGAGAGAGGTGGAGAGAGAGAGAGAAAAAGAGAGACAGCAGAGAGAGAGAGGGAGAGAGACAGAGACAGAGAAAGAGAGAGTGAGAGACAGAGAGAGAGAGACAGAGAGAGA
>NW_025214490.1:0-1217 GCF_004010195.1 Chiloscyllium plagiosum | reverse complement strand
CAATGGTGTTACCATCACTGAATCCCCCTCCCCCCCACTATCACCATCCTGGGGGCTCCCATTGAGAGAGAATCTAACCATCGCCCCCTTGACGTTCAATGGCATTACCAGCACACACCGGGAGGCTGCTGCGTCAGGTCTGGAGTCGGTTTAGCTTAGTTGGCCGGATGGTTGGTTTGCCAGGCTGTGTGATACCACAGGGAGATTCCCTCACTGGCTGAGGGGACTCTCCTTCTCCACCTCTCTGCTCACCTGAGGCGCGGTGGCCTTCAGGTTAAATTACCACGGGTTTTGTCACTGGAACGAGACAGCAGCCCAATGGTAAGAGTTTGGAAACCCATCGTTCACCCCCCAAACACCAACTGCAGTCAAATTGGTAATCGTGTTCTTTACCACTGCTGCTGAAAAGCACGTGTATATATAGTTCAGTGTGCATTCCAGAGTCTGGTTCCACTGTCTCTCCAAGCTGGCTAAATAGCTGGCAAGCCTTTCGTTTTCCAACGTGAACTTATCCGACAAGTGTGAATTGAAATAGGAGAAGAACATTTGGTGTCGGTTGGATTGAATTTATGGTCACGTGTACCGAGGCACAGTGAAAAGCTTTGTCTTGTGAGCAATACAGACAGATCTCAGAGTTAAGGAGCGTAGATCAGTAAATAATAGGTAAACAGCGGCAAAAACAAAAACACAGGGACAGGCGGATGTTCGGAGTTTGAGAGTCCATTCGGTATTCTAACAGCAGCAGGGTAGAAACTGTTTTGTGGGTGTGTTCAGGCTGCTGTACCTCCTCCCCGATGGTAGAGATTGTAGAAAAGCATTCCCAGGGTGGGATGGAGCTTTGAGAATGCTGGCGGCCTTTACTTGACTGCGGGGCCTGGTAGATGGATTCTATAGATGGGAGGTTGGCCTTTGTGATTGTCCGGGCTGAGTTCACCACTCTCTGTAACCGTCTCCGATGCTGAATGGTACAGTTGCCATACCAGGTTGTGACACATCCGGACAGAATGGTGTCGATGGCGCACCTATAAAAGTTGGCGAGGGTATTCACCGTCATGCCAAATTTCCTCAGCTGCCTGAGGAAGAAGAGACGTTGCTGGGTCTTTGTGATCAGTGCGTCCACATGAGGAGTCCAAGAAAGCTTGCTGTGTCATCCGCAAACTTACTAACTGTACCTCTTATGTTCACATCCAAATCATTTATGTAAAATGACAAAAAGT
>NW_025214489.1:34308-44747 GCF_004010195.1 Chiloscyllium plagiosum | reverse complement strand
CTCCACTTGTCAAACCTAGTTTCGTCTCAAGGACTGATTTCCTTTATGCTCTTCTTATGAGAGGTTACTGTTCACAAATTCAATCATATATTCAGAGTTTGAACAGTTCATGTATTCTACACTTGCTAGCTGTGTCCTGTAAACAGAAGTTAAAGTAATTCTCCTCACTTTCAAACCCTCTTATGGCCTTGCTGTACCTCATCTGTATGATCTCTAACTGTACAACCCCACAAGCACAGACTACGGTTGATTATAACTCACAGCCTGGTTCCTTCCTGTCTCAGTTGCAATACTGGGGGATATCCCTTACTTCTGGATTTCTTTCCTAATTTATGAGCCTCACAAGCACCCTCCCTACTTTTAAATATCTTCCCTTTTGAAATAATGTTCAACGGCCTCAATTGTTCTTTCACTTCTCTCTGACGGGACACCATTTTCTTCAGGTTCAGTGTGATATTTTCTTGTTACATATTGTTGTCAGTATTGTATTATATGAAGAGACCTATAGATGAATATCTCCCATTGAGTGAACAATTTGCTCTGCTTATAAAATGGACCAACAGGATGATTGGAAGTGCCAAAAAAGCAATGGGGTCAAGTTATTCCATTATAATTCCATTTCAAATCAAGGGAATGGGCCACAGCCTAAATTTTATCTGTCCAAAAAAAAGGAAGGAAGAGTGCGTGGTTGAGGGTGGGAGGGGGAAAAGGCAGTTTTGTCATGGTACTGAATTTCAGCAGGTTTCTCTTTGGCACTTAGGACTTTTAGGCTTTGGGAAAGGGCACAATACTGTAATAGTTTGAATGAGATCAGCCAGGTGCACCTCATAGAATATGAATTCTCTATTGCGGCTGTTAACCTGGTCCAATTAGGGAGCCCTGGCTGACAGATATAAACAGGAATATCAGGCATTCCGTTCACTCTAGGATCCGGCTCTGTGTAAGCTAGACCGGTGTCAAGTACTTTGCATGTTTAAATAAAGTGTGACTTGGTGACGGGATATCAGTCTCTGGGGAGTTATTTCATTGGTGATGAGAGGACAAACATGCCCCTGAAGAAATTTGCATGCAACAGTCATCTTTGAGTTGGAGTAAGAATTTCTGGCATCACGCTGCAAATAAGGAAGCTTCACCCATTCAATCCTGCTCTTGAAGACTGGGCCCAGTATATGGAAAATATATGGGTTTTTTTCCAGGCAAATCACATTGGGCAGATGAAAAGCAACAAGTAATTCTCCTGACAGCTTGTAGACCTGCTGTTTTTCAATTATTGAGGAGTCTAATGTTTCCTGAGGCACCAGATAAGAAAATCTTTCAAGAGTTGGTGGATATGGTTAAGAAATAATGTGGCCCAAAGCCTGACACACTATTGGTTTCACTCAGCAGTTCGAGAACTGGGGAAATCAGTTTGCAACTTTTGATGAGGTTAAGATGCCTAGCAGAAGCACGTACCTTTGATTTAACCATGTTGAGATGCTGAGAGACTGTTTAGTTTGTGTGATTAATGATGTAACCACTTACAAGCTGAAGCCCAACTGGACTTCAAGTGGGCATTACAACTGGCATTGTCAAAAGATAATGCAGCAAGTGGAGCAGGGTATTCTGATGCAAGTGGACACCTTCCTCAGGTCAACTTGAGGGACACCATGTGGCTGAAGGCAATTGCGCAGCCTCACTCAGGACATATCTGTATCGAGGCACTCTAGGTCAGCCCATGGCAAAACCCCAAAACAAAGCCAAGCCTTGGCCAAACAGTCAACATTTTCTTCAGGACCAGGCTGGCAGGCCATTGTAATTGCTGCTGGTATGCAGATGTGAGACAGCAAAAGAGTCCCACTCAGCCTGAATTGAGTAAGAGATCTCATAGGGTGATATCCGGGAGAGTGTACATCCTGAAAGTCCACCTCCAGCTGGTCTAAACAGTTAAATTGCTTCACAACATTCAAATCAGAGCCAATGAAAATAAACATCTGGTCAAATGGTTACCCGCTTCAAATGAAAGTCAATGTCAGTGCTGCCATTTCAGTGATCACTGAAGAAATCTTGAACAAAATTTGGTCTGGACTCCAACCCTTAACTTTGTGTAAGACCTCGGGCAGGCTGAGAACCTACGCTGGGGAACTCTGACACATTAATGGTACAACTCTGGTTTTGGTCTCTTATGAAAAGCTGCTGGTTCAATTACCACAGATTGTAGTCAAAGGCTCAGCACAAGCTTGATGGGGCAGAATTGATTGAGAAAAATTCAACTTGGTTGGCTCAACATTATTCGATTAGAAAATGGCTGCCTGTGTAAAGTCCCAATTAAATAGCAGGAGGCTTTTCAGGAAGGTCGAGGGACTATGAAAGGGGCCAAGGCCACCGAACATGCTGACTATGATTCTGCAAGGCCCACACAGTGCCATTTGGCTTATGTGCAAAAGTAGAGGCAGAACTCAGAAGACTGGAAAGCGAAGGAGTCATTAAACCAGTATAGTTTGCAGAATGGACAGCATTGTCTTACCGATTGTGAGGCCTGATGAGTTGGTTTGCTCTTGTGTAGGGATTTCAAACAAATGGTAAACCGTTTTTCACAATCCCTCAAGTAGAAAATTTGTCTACAAAACTGGCTGGGAGCCTGTTGTTCACAAACACAGACGGGAGCCTTGTGCACCTGGAATTGCAGTTTGACGAGGAGTCCCAAGAGTATGTTACAATTAATACTCATAAGGGATTTTACCAATATGCAAGAGACTGCCTTTTGGGGTATCATCAGCCTGTGCCATTTTCCAGGAGATGATGGTGAATATTTTACGATGTCAATCCCAGGTAGCTATTCTTCTGGATGATGTGCTAAGAACTGGGAAGACCAATAAAGAGTACTTGGAGATGTTGGTGCTTAAATGTTTCTCCCAATTGGGTATATGCCTTAGAAGGGAAAAATGTGTGTTCCAGACACCGAAATGACCTACTTGGGCTGCACAGTCTAACACATTGGGTTACACCCATTGGAAGATAAAGAGAAGATGATCAAAGATGTCCCGGCTCCTCCGTCTGTATTGGAGCTTAGGTCTTTCCTTGGGTTGGTGAATTATTACAGAAAATTGACACGTAACCTGGCTTCCACCCTGGCATCCTGAAATCTGTGACTGTAAAAAAGTCATTCTTAGAAATGTCTCATAGCCAAGGTGGAGTCTTTACAGAAGTGAAGAAAAAGCTAGTGTCATCAAAAGTGTTGGCACACATGATCCTAAGCAAGATGTGGTGCTGTCACGTGATGTCTGTCTGTGTGGTATTGGGGTAGTGGTGGCTCAGTGGTGGACCAGTGGACAGGAACGCCTGATAGCATATGCTCCCCAGACGTTGGCTAATGTTGAATGAAAATCTTCTCAAAATTCGCTGAATGAATATATGCCCAGATAGACAAAGAAAGTTTGGTGGTCATCTTTGGTGTGAGAAAGTTCCTCTGATACCTTTTAAGGATATAAATTTGTAAAAGTGACAGATCACAAACCCCTCCTTGGTTTATTTAAAAGGACAGGGCCATGCTGCTCATAGCTTCAGTTAAGTTCAGTGGTAAGCTCTAACATCGTCCAGGTGGCCAAGTGGCAAGTGCCTGTTTTCCACTGGCAGATACATCACCGCTGGTGACAACTGGAAGAATCCAGTCTGATGTTAAACTTTCTGGACTCCTTTCTGGTCACTACTGACAATATCAGATTGTGGACATAAAAGATCCTGTCCTGGCCAAACTAAAATAGCTGGTATTGATGGGGGAAACAGAAAGTTGCCATCGCAACTGGAACTGAAATCTTTCTGGATGTGGCGAGACGAGATCACCATAGAGGACTGCATATAATTAGGAGCAAGAATAATTGTCCCAAGCAAAGAACACCACTGGCTGAACTCCATCAGGGTCATTGAGGTGTTTCCAAAATGAAGATGTTCTTGAGAGGTTATGCCTAGTGGTGACGATTGGGTGCGGACACAGCTGCAAGGGTGGGGTAGGGCAGTGCCAAGAGTGCAACATGATCAAAAATCACTGCCAGCAGGTCCCTCATATTTGTTGTAATGGCCAGGTAAACCTTGGATTCCATTACATGTCAACTTTGACAGTCCTTCCATGAGCTTAATGTTCTTAGTCACCATGAACATCTTTTGTAATAGACAAACTTCCAGATGTATTGGTCACAGACATTATTTATCAGCAAGGAATTCAATGATTTCCTAAAGGCATTCAATAACAGCTTTGTACCGTAACATTCATTGTCCAATGGTCTGGCAGAAAGAGGACCAAACTTTGAGAGGATTAAAGAAGCCAAACTGTCCTGGTTTCTATTGGGGATACATGTCATTCAACTACACGGATAGTTCCAGAAGAGTTACTAATAGGGAGAAGACTCCGCACCAGGTCAAACCTGATCTTCCTGGACCTGTGTGGGTGGTGGTGGACAGTGACACACCATCAGGAATGCCAGTGCTGGACACAAGACCTATCTATGTGAGGGAGGCAGTTTTCTTCAGGGGATAAAATTTGGTATAGAAACCATGGGAATAGCCCTGCATGGATAAGAGGCAAGATCAATGCAAGCTTAAGTTCTGGAAAGGGAGGCAGGCCTGAACAAGCAAGAGGACAACATGAAAGCATTAACCTCACAAACAGGGCACAAGCAAAACACACCTGCTCCTCTGAACACCTGGCAAGACTGACAGAACCCATGTGTTCTTCCTGTCTGCCAAGCAATGAAGAAACCTCTGAGGACCAGAGGGACATGGCAGATGTTGCAATATTGACACTGTTATTGCCTGAAGAAGATGATATTTGGCTGAGACTCTCTGGGTGCAAGAGGTGGGCTAAGGTCTGGTACATGCTCGAGTATCTAAGGCAGAGTGAGGGGCATCAGATTGGTGTGAAAATGCCCCATGGGTTGTTACTAGAAAAAGAATGAACCTATGTCACAGAATGTAGAACAAGGGTGCTTATTGTGATTGGAATAAGGTCAATCAGGTGGCCCTCATAGAATATGAGTTACCTGATTGGGGCAGTCAACCTGGTTCAATAACGGAGTCCTGGCTGACAGACATAAAGAAGATTGACAGGATTTCTGCTCAACCTAGGAGCTAGCTCTGTGCTTGCTAGGTCAGTGTCAGGTACTATGCATGTGTAATCAAAGGGTGACCTGGTGACAGGATACCAGCCTCTGTGGAGTTATTTCAAGTACAATTGTGAACGGTGGCTGCACAGTGGGTTGGGGGAAGGGAATACATTAAAACATGGCTGGATAGAGTGTAACGTGGGACTTGGATGTCATCCATAGTCAGGAACACCCTGGTTTCAGTGGGAGAAGCAGTTATGACTGCACCTAGTGTGGTTACCTCATATGTCAGTGCCTGGGTGTGTAAGATAGGCAGGTGTAGGGGCATATGAAAGTTGGAGTGGAGGTTTACGCAATGTAATGTCTGCGGGTCTTCAGGATGAGCTACTAGAAAGGGGATGTGCATGTTTTGCAGCTCACCAACACATTTAGGCTGAGGCAAAGGAACACTCCATGTCACCTCACATTGTGCTGGCAACTGACAGTGCTTAATGGGGAAGAAAATAGCTTTGAACCCACCTGGATTTGACTCACCTGTGAGGGAAGGTCTGTTGCAACCACCAATCATAGGGCTTTGCTTATGGATCCTCACAATGTACAACACACAAGCACGCAGGCTGCCTACTTCCTGGACATCCCTCAGCATTGATTCATTGATGGGTACACCTTTATGCACAGAGGGACCGTTTGGGATGTTGTGTGAGGAGGGTCAAAGGTCTCATTGTGGCACGAAGCCATGCCTACACATTGTACCCTCCCTACATCCAGTTGATGTAGTAGACTCTCAGCACACACCTACATCTAGAGCTCCACTTTCTGTAGAGCTGTCGCTGTGACGTTTTCACCAGATTATGCTCCCACACTTTCTCTGACTATGATTTCCCCTGTGAATTCCCTCAGAGGAGAGCTTCTTCTGAGCCTTAGATACTTCCATTCTCAGAGCTCCAGGATGGCAATTTCAGAGGATCTGGCTGTTTCTCTGCAGAGCTCATGGGAAGACTAGCAGAGACTACACTTGTAGAACAAGAGAAAGATGGGGCCGTGGCCTGTGGTTTGAAGTGATGTGCAGTGAATGAGACTGACAGCATTGTTACTGTGAGAATGGCAAAGGAATGAAGAGTGATACTTACTCATTTGGTAGGACATGGCCATCTCAATGACATAGGAATGGTCCCAATCATCTGCAAGGACTCGTTTGGGTGAGGATCTGGATGTGGACAACAACATGGGTTTATGCTGTTCAGCTGTGGGCTGTATTCTGTATCAGTAGAAAGAGGAGGAATGAGTGAGATGGTTGACTGTCCTGGTGCATATGGGCCAATGGTGATGAGGTATGGCCTAGTGGTATTGTTGTTGGACCGATAATCCAGAGATCCAGCCATTGTTCCGGGGACCCAGGTTCGAATCTCACCCGAGCAGATGGTGGAATTAGAATTCAATGAAAATCTGGAATTAAGAGTCTAATGATGACCATGAATCCATTGCCAATTGTTGGGAAAAACAATGTATTTCAGGGAAGGAAGCTGCCAACCGTATCTGGTCTGGCCTCCGTGTGACTCCAGACCCACAGCAAAGTGATTGACTCTTAACTGCCCTCTGGGCAATTAGGCCTAGGCGATAAATGCTCTCGAGACAGCAATGCCCTCATCCCGTGAATGAATACAGGAGAAAAAGGTCTCCCAGGGCATGAGGAGGCAGCATTCAGGGCATGCAAGGTTGATGGTGTGGGAGTTTCAGGGGTGAGAACAAATGAGATAAGATGTTTTATGCAATCCTGAGGTGGCAACCACAGAATAGAGCTGAAAATGTGTTGCTGGTAAAGCACAACAGGTCCGGCAGCATCCAAGGAACAGGAGAATTGACGTTTTGGGCATAAGCCCTTCATCAGGAATAGGCTGGCAGGGTGAGGTGGTACAGCCTCCTATGCCAGCTCTCCGGAAAGACGACACCTCTCCTCTTGACCACCAAGACCTCCACGTAACGTTTATAAGGACACAGTCATACACCATGGGAAAAGATCCTTCTGTCTAACTCGTCTATGCTGACCATTTTCCTATACCAAATTCGTTCCACCTAGCTGCGTTTGGCCCATATCCTTTGAAACCTTTCCTATGCATATACTTATACTTATCCAAATGTCTTTTAAACATTGAAACTATACCTGTATCTGACAATTCATTCCACACACAAATCAGTCTGTGTAAAAAAAGTTGCCCTTTATGTCCTCTTCAAATCATTCTCCGCTCACCTTAAAAATATACCCCCTATTTTGAACTCCATCAACTAGGGAAATGATGTTTGTTATTCATCTTATCTATGCCCCTCATGATTTTATAAACCTCTGAACAGTCACCCTTCAACTTTTTACACTCCAGTGAAAGATGTCGAACCTATCCAGCCAACTTTCATAACTCAAATTCTCCATTCCTGGCATTATCCTGGTAAATCTTCTCTGAACCCTCTCCAGTTTAATAATATCCTTCCCTTCTCTGTCATGTTCCAACTCTGTCTTTGACTGAACTGGGCTGCTTTGGACTGCCCGTGTTCATCCAGGTGCACAGTGGCTTTTTAAGTATGGCACAGATGTAAGAGGTGTCAGTCTTTTGGCAGAAAAACACAGACAGGTAAGTTGAACAGAAATTGTGTATAAGAAACATTATAAGGCAATTAATATGGTGAGTATAATAAAAAAAACACTGGCAGAGCCTCATAGTGAAAAATCCCCCAAAAATTCAGCACAACTCAGACTTAGTTAAAAAGTCATGAGAGTCATGAACTTAAAATAGAGGACTTTAAAATCATGAATTTTCTTTTATTCATTCATGTGACTGGCCATCAATGGCTGGACCAGTGTTTGTTGTCCTTCTCTAATTACCCAGGAGAAAGTGGTGGTGAGCTGCCATTTTGATCTGCTGCAGTTCTAGCGGTAAAGATGCACACAGTGCCATGAAGAAAATTCCAGGGCGCTAACCCAGAAGTATTGAGGAATAACAAGATAATTTCACATTAGGTGGTGCATACCTTGAAAGCCAACTTGCAGGTGCTGGTATGTCCTTCCAAGGATAGGGATTCGGAGGTTTAGAAGATGCTGCCAGAAGTTGTATTACTGCAGTACATCTTGTAGATGATACAGCTGCCACTCTGTGTTAGAGGTGAAGAGACTGAATGTAATGGAATGGGGGCCAGACATGTGGGCTGCTTTATCTGGGATGGAGATGAGTTTCTTGAGATGATGGAGGAACATTGCAGGTAAGTGGAAAGTATTCCATCACACACCTGACTCCAGAGTTTTAGATGGTGGATAGGCAGTGTGGAAACAGGAGGTGAGTTGTTCACCACAAAATTCCTAGCCTTTGACCGATTCTTTGCAGCCACAGTATAAACATAACTGGTACATATAAAGTTAGAAATCACAAGACACCAGGTTACAGCCCAACAGGTTTATTTGAAATCACAAGCTTTTGGAGTGCTGCTCTTTTATCAAATGAACTTCACCCTGTGAAGGAGCAATGCTCCAAAACCTTGCGATTTCAACTAAACCTATTGGGTTATAACCTGTGTTGTGTAACATTCTGACTTTTTCCATCTCAGTCCAACACTGGCACCTCCACAGCAGGCCCATATAAATATAGTAAGCTTCTGGTCAATGACAACACTTCCAGGATGATGATTATCGGTGATTCAGTGATTGTAATGTCGTTGAATGTCAAGGGGTGATCATTTAAACTCATTATTTGAGATTTTTATGACCTGGCACGAGTACTACTCACTATTTTATCATCGTAAGTCTGGATATTGTCTAGGTCTTGTTGGCTATAGATAAGGGGTCCTTCAGTATGTGTGGAGTCTGAACTTCAGCCCTCACCCCATGTGGTCATCCTCTATGTGCCGTGTCCAGGTTAAGTGTACTTGGTGGATTGGCAATATGCTGGGGGTAAGAGTGTGCTGTTAATCACACCCCACTATTGCATGATCTACCACAAATATATACGTGACCAATTGAATAACTAAGATGTTGTTTGCTGACAAGGGTAAAGCGACTCACATCAGGCTTTATCAATAAAGAAGAAAATAAATCTTATTCTTAAACAAGTAGAAAAATGAGTCGTTAATTATTAATATGCAGACTTATATCCCCTTTAAATCCATTATGCATTAATTCACTTGCAAATAGCACAGACAGCATAGACAGTTCTGCAGAAATATGGGTATAAAGTATAACCAAACAGAAACAAATTCTGTGGATGAAGAGGTTAAACCAGAAGGATGTGATGAGGTGACTGTCCCACAGTTCATTTGTTTTTTGCAATGATATCATGTTGTTGGTGATTGCAAATGTTCCAAACTTTGGTAGTTAGTCAGTCAAATCTCGGTCTTTGCTGGAGCCTGAAGTTCTTATGTCAGCGTTGCCGAGTGTTATGAGTCAGTGCAGATCAAAAATGTATAAATAATGAAAAATGACATTTCAATCAGAGGTAATTTTTTGGAATTTTTGCCTGAGCTGAGTGTGTATTGTATACTGAGTACCTGTACATATTGGATAAGGACAACAGCCAGTGTGCTTAGCAGAGAGAAGAAACTGCAAATTCTATGCAAACTACAGAAGCAGTTTGTGGAAGGGGGATGTCCTCTGGTTGAAGAGATGCATCCTGTGGACAAAAGACCTAAAGACTCCATCAGAAAAGTGATTGTGACAATATGAGGTGTCACAACTCAATTTATTCTGGGTAATCCAAGATGTAGGACGGGAAAAATTTCTGGCTGTAAGAGCTGCTCCTTTTTTTGAGGTATTTTAGGTGCTGGAGGTGATTTCCTCGAATTCCAGGAGCAGCAATTACTGTTTTATATGCTGTTGCATTGTTTTGGAACTTTGGAAAAAAAAGTCAAAACAACAGCAGTCTTAAAAGGGAGAGGAGCAGACAAAGGAAGCACATGGTGAGGACAGTGCAGGAGAGAGAGAGAGAGACCGAGAGAGAGAGAACACAGTTATTGCCTTTGCTATTTTTGAATTAATGTGTCGCTGGACATCGGAGTGCATCTGGGAAAATTAACAAACAGTGAATTTCACAACTAATCTTGGAGGAACCAGTTTGGGCGAAGTTCACAACACAGAATCAGATAAGTTAATTGTTGTTTTAAGTCTGTCCAAGAGAAAGGTTGTATTAGTGAGTGGGTTCTTTCTTGATTATATGTTTGTGGAGATAATTCTCTTGATTAAACTTAAAATATAAGCCATAGCTCTTAATTTAACCTGGTGCAGTGTTTTGTAGAGGAATAAGACGGTGTTATTTTCTGGGTCTGTAGATTGTGAAGGAGCAAAAATGGCCTTTGCAGTGATATGTACTTCTTGTCAGATGTGGGAGT
>NW_025214489.1:19906-21739 GCF_004010195.1 Chiloscyllium plagiosum | reverse complement strand
AGGTCTCTCATATTAGATATGCTGTCAGCCGTGGAGTGCAGATGATGACATTTGATAACAAAGACGAACTGCTCAAAGTTGCAATGATCCATCCAACTGCCAAGTAAGTAGGCAGCATCTCTCTCTCTGCCTGAATTGCATATTAAACTCAGCAATTTCAGTATAGTTCTCTGATATATGCCTGTTCTTGCATAGCTTCTCTGGTCTTTGTGCAGAACATGTTAAATGCATTGTAATCATTCTTATTTATATATTGCTGCAACACCTTGAGTCAGTAAACAGTAACTATTAGTGAAGCTTTCCTCTCTGTTGTGGCCTGAGCAGTGGTATGAAAGGTGGGAAAATATTTCCGTACATCTGCACCTCATTAAAATCCCACCTTATTCAGGCCTCACTTCCAATCCTCCTCTCTTCCACGAAGGAATCACCGGTGCAAATGCTCAATAGATAATTCAGGACGGGTACCTAGTGACTCCAGTTTGTAGAATGCTTGCCTTGGCTAACATGAACTTCTACTGAACTACACTGCTGCATGCTCTATGGCCATCATCTTCCTTGAATCTACATCCATGCAAGTTGCATTCGCAAACCATCAGTCTCACCACCTCATTATGCCTGCTGTTTTTTCTTAGCACTCAGAACTTCAGTGCTTATTTGAAAGTTGCCAGACTATCCACTTCACATTATTTTCTTAGAGCACACTGGCATCAGCACGAGCCTATGGGCTGACAATCTCTATGTAGGTCATTAGGTTTTGGTGCACAAGGTCTTTCGAGCTCAGTTACAGGCTCCCAGCCTCTCTCTGTGGATTGGAGCTTTTTGGAACAGATGGAAACGAAAGCAGCTTGTGACTTTGGGGAGTACTAAACAATCAGACAGGAGATGGACGCATTTCTGTGTGACACCGGGATCACTCACTGGCAGACTTGCAGAATGTGCTGGCAGTTTGTGGCTAATACAATGGATGTACTTCAAACAAATGGCAATGTTCTAGATTCTCCCACAAGAGAAACCATTCCTTCTACATCCACCCAGTCAAATTCTTTCAGGGTCATATAAGTTTCATTTAAATCAAGTTTGACTCTTCTAAACCCCAGAGGATAGAGGCCTAGCATGTGGACCCTTTCTTTTTGAGCCAATCCATTCATTTTCATTTCTGCAGAATGGTCACCTGATTCAAAATATTAACTTGCTTTCTCTACACAGATGCTGCCAGACCTGCTAAGTTTCTCCAGCACTTTCTGTTCCCATTTCATTCATTCCAGGTATGAGTCTCATAAACCTTCTCTGAACTGCTTCCAGTGAATTAAGATCACTCTTTTATGTGCAGTGATCAGTACTTTATGCAATACTCTAGATGCAGTCTCATCAATGCTCTGTACAATTGAAGCATAACCTACTGTTACATTCACTAATCCTTGCAATAAAACATAACACAGCTTTCCTGATTCTTTGCTTGAACTGCATATTAACCTTCTGTGATTCATACACCAATATACTCAGATCTCTCTGCATTTCAAGTTTTGCAACATCTCATGATTTATGTAATATGCTTCTTCTTTTATTCTTTCTGAAAAAATTGGCAATTTCACATTTTCCTACATTGTAGTCCATTTGGCAGATCTTCGCCCAATCACTTAACTTAGCTATATCCCTTTCTAGGCTCCTTATGTCTTCTTCACAACACAAATTCCCACCTATCTTTATGTCATCACCAAATTTAGCTACCATACTTTGGTCCCTTCATCCAAATTATTGTATGAATTGTTAAAGAGTTGAGATCCCAGCACAGATCTCAATGGGCGGCACGGTGGCACAGTGGTTAGCACTGCT
>NW_025214489.1:5451-19311 GCF_004010195.1 Chiloscyllium plagiosum | reverse complement strand
TTAGGCAAGAACTTTCAAAAGCTGATTGGGACAGATGTTTGCAGGTAAAGTGATGGCTGGAAAATGGGAAGCCTTCAAAAATAAGATAATGAGAGTTCAGAGACAGTATATTCCTGTTAGGGTGAAAGATAAGGCTGGTAGGTGTAGGGAATGCTAGATGACTAGAGAAATTGAGGTTTTGGCTAAGAATAAGGAAGCATATGTCAGGTATAGACAGGAGAGATCGAGTGAATCCTTACAGTATAAAGGCAGTAGAAGTATACTTAAGAAGGAAATCAGGAGGGCAAAAAGGGGACGAGATAGCTTTGGCAACTGGAGTTAAGAAGAATCCATAGGGATTTTATAAATACATTAAAGACAAGGGGGTAACTAGGGAGAGATTAGGGCCCCTCAAAGATCAGCAAGGGCAGCCTGTATGTGGAGCCACAGGAGATGGGAAGATACTAAACGAGTACAGCAGTCCCTCCCGTATCCAGGACCTAATGCAGAAGCCCAAAATCGCGGACAGGTGCGAACCTATTCATTTAAATGGGAAACGTACCTTCCCGGCAGCCTCCTGGTCCCTGGTTCTGGAATGTTCCATTTTATATGTTCAGGCCATGATAAACTGCGTGTAACTGAAACCGCAGTAACTGGACCCGTGGATACAGGGGTGGTCACGCTGTATTCTGCATCAATGTTTATTGCAGAAGAGGACATGGAAGATATGGAATATGGGGATTATAGATGGTGACACCTTGAAAAATGTCCATAATACAGATGAGGAGGTGCTGGATATCTTAAAATGCGTAAAAGTGGATAAATTCACGGGACCTGATCAGGTGTACCCAAGAACTCTGTGGGAAGCTAGAGAAGTGATTGATGGGCCCCTTGCTGAGATATTTGTATCTACGATGGTCACAGGTGAGGTGCTGGAAGACAGAAGGTTGGCTAATGTGGTGCCACTATTTAAGAAATGTGGTAAGGAAAAGCCAGGGAATTATAGACCGTTGAGCCTGACATTGGCAGTGGGCAAGTTGTTGGAGGGAAACTGAGGGACAGGATTTACATGTGTTTGGAAAGGTAAGGAATGTTAGGGATAATCAGAATGACTTGTGCGTGGGAAATCATGTCAAAAGAACTTGATTGAGTTTTTTGAAGCAATAACACAGTGGACGTGATCCAGATAGATGTCATTAAGGCATTCAACAAGATTCCTCATGGGAGACTGGTTAGCAAGGTTAGATCACATGGAATACAGGGAGAACTAGCTATTTGGATACAGAACTGGCTCAAAGGTAGAACATAGAGGACGGTGGTGGAGGGTTGTTTTTCAGACTGGAGGTCTGTGACCAGTGGAGTGCCACAAGGACCACTACTTTTCATCATTTATATAAGTGATTTGGATGCGAGTAAGAGGTATAGTTAGTAAGTTTGCAAATGGAGGTGTAGTGGACAGCAAAGAAGGTTACCTCTGATTACAACAGGATCTTGACCAGATGGACCAATGGGCTGAGAAGTGGCAGATGGAGTTTAATTCAGATGAATGCGAGGTGCTGCATCTTGGAAAAGCAACTCTTAGCAGGACGTATACACTTAATGGTAAGGTCCTCGGGAGTGTTGCTGAACAAAGAGACCTTGGAGTGCAGGTTCATAGCTCCTTGAAAGTAGAGTCGCAGGTAGATAGGATAGTGAAGAAGGTGTTTGGTATGCTTTCCTTTATTGGTCAGAGCATTGAGTACAGGAATTGGGATGTCATGTTGTGGCTGGACAGGACATTGGTTAGGCCACTTTTGGAAATATTGTGTGCAATTCTGGTCTCCTTCCTATAGGAAGGATGTTATGAAACTCGAAAGGGTTCAGAAAAGATTTACAAGGTTGTTGCCATGGTTGAACGACTTGAGCTAAAGGGAGAGGTTGAATAGGCTAGGGCTGTTTTCCCTGGAGTGTCAGAGGTTGAGGGGAGACCTTATAGAGGTTTATAAAATCATGAGGGACATGGATGGGATAAATAAACAAAGTCTTTTCCCTGGATGAGGCAGAGGTTTAGGGTGAGAGGAGAAAGATATAAATGGGACCTAAGGGGCAACATTTTCATGCAGAAGGTGGTGCGCGTACAGAATGGGCTGCCAGAGGAAGTGATGGAGGCAATTACAGCATTTAAAAGGCATCTGCCTGGGTAAATGAATAGGAAGGGTTTAGAAGGATAGGGTAAAAACAATGACTGTTGAAACTTTATTGCTGGAACAGCACAGCAGGTCAGGCAGCATCCAGGGAACAGGAGATTCGACGTTTCGGGCACAGGCCCTTCTTCAGGAATTCCTGAAGAAGGGCCTGTGCCCGAAACGTCGAATCTCCTGTTCCCTGGATGCTGCCTGACCTGCTGTGCTGTTCCAGCAATAAAGTTTCAACTTTGATCTCCAGCATCTGCAGACCTCACTTTCTCCTTAAAAACAATGACTGCAGATGCTGGAAACCAGATTCTGGATCAGTGGTGCTGGAAGAGCACAGCAATTCAGGCAGCATTCCTGATGAAGGGCTTTTGCCCGAAACGTCGATTTTGCTGTTCACCGGATGCTGCCTGAATTGCTGTGCTCTTCCAGCACCACTGATCCAGAACTGAGAAGGATAGGGGCCAAGTTTTGGCAAATGGGAGCAGAGTGAGTTAGGATATCTGGTCAGCGTGGATGAGTTATCCATGCTGTGCATCTCTTTGACTCTATGCCTGCAACTTAACATTAAAGATGTCCATTCAAAAGTTATATAACAGTGGAGAAGAAGCCGTTCTTGTATCTTTTCAAATGTGTACACAAGCTTTCATATTTTCTCCCTGATGGAAGAGGGTTGAAGAACATATAAGTGGACGCAGAGGGACCTTTGATTATGCTGTTTGGTTTAGCAATGTAGTGGGAAGTATAGATGAAATCAGTGGATGGGAGACTGGTTTGTGTGATGGATTGAAACAACTCTCTGTAGTTTCTTTCAGTCTCGGGAAGAGGAGTTGCCATACCACACTGTGACGTGTCCAGGCAGGATACTTTCTATAGTGTACCTATAAAAATTTATAAGAGTCTTTATGTACCTGCGAATTTCCTTAGACTCCTGAGGAAGTAGAGATATTGCTGTGCTTTCTGGATTATAGTGTCAACGTGGGTGGACAAAGACAGATAGTTGGTGATGGTTTCTCCCAGGAACTTGATGCTCTTAACCATCTTCACCTCAGCACCATTGATGCACACAGAGGCATGCCCTCCACTCCGCTTCCTGGAGTCAGTGACCAGCTCCCTTATTTTGCTGACATTGATGGAGAAATTGGTGTTTTTTCACAATGCTGTTAAGAACTCTAACTACCTCCTGTACTTGGTCTCCTCGATGTTTTAGATCCAACCTACAACAGTGATGTTGTCAGCAAACTTGTAAACGGAGTTGGTGCAGAATTTGCCCATACAGTCACGTGTCCATAAGGGGAATAGTAAAGAGCTGAGTACACAGTCTTGCAGGATACCGGTGTTGAAGATTATTTGGGAGGAGGTGTTGTCACCTATTCTTATTGACTGAGGTCTGTTGGGCAGGAAGTTGAGAATCCAGTTACTGGGGGAGGTTTGGAAGTGAGTTTGTTTAGAATTATGGTATAGATCATGGAGTTGTAGTCAATAAGTAGGAGCTTTACTTGGGTATCCTTGTTCCCCAGATGTTCCAGGGATGAGTGTAAGGGCAGGGAGATAGTGTCTGCCGTGGACCTGTTGCAGCTATAGGTAATTTGCGAAGGATCAAGGTGATCTGGGAGGCTGGAGTTGATGTGAGCCGTGATCAACATCTCAAAACACTCCATAATTAAGGATGTCAGAGCAATATTCAGGGAGTAATTGAGACATGCTGTACAATTTTTCCTTGGCACTGGGATTACAGTTGTCTACTTGAAGCAGGTGGGGACTTACAAAGGATCGTATTAAGGAAAGGTTGAAGATGTCTGCGAATACTCCAGCCAGTAGTCCATACAAGACCTGAGTGCACAGCTGGGACCTCATCTGGGCTGGTCACTTTCTGATGGTTCACCCTGAAGAAGGCCAATCTAATGCCAATCTAATAGGAACAGGTGCATCCAATGTTGGTGGCAGTCCCATAGTAGCCCTTCTGTTTCCTCAGACTTGTACTGCAATACTCTCTGGACTGTGTCCTCAGGCTTCAATTTATGCTTGTAAGCCAGGAGGAAGAGCATAGCATTGTCTTCTGATTTTCCAAAATGCGGACAGAAAAGAAACAGTAGGCATCTTTTATGGTTGTGAAGCAATGGTCAAGGATATTTGGATGACTGGTAGGACAGGAGAGGTGTTGGTGGAATTTTAGTAGCACATTCCTCAGGTTGGTCCAGTTGGTGTTGCTGACTACAATGAACAAGGCTTCAAGCAATTCCATCTCAAGACTGTTTGCAGCATTGTATAGTTTATCAAGTGAACTCTTCACTACAGTATTGGATGGGATGTCAACCAAAGTAAGGATAATGGAGGTGAACTTCATTGACCAGAGATCCCCAGGCTGTTCAAGTTCTTCTCATTTGTTGAAGAGAGTCAAGCAGCCCAAGCACTGAGATCCTTGCTGTTATTATTATTTCGCCGTCTTTGACCTCTCATGTTGCTGACGGTTGTCAGCAATCCTGAGAAATCTTGTTTTGTCTCTTGCATCATCAGTAACCCTTCAGATTTTACATCTTGTGTAGACTGCTAAATTTGAAATGCTTGAGCATTCTCCAGGGCAGTGTTAAACCTGTGAGATGCAGCAGCTTGTGCAGTTGCTCTTGGCTGACAATTGTACTGAGGTGAATGGATCTGTGAACTGCCCATAATACATCTCCCAACCTTTTGAATGCCAGTGGTCTGCCTTGAAAAACTGTGACAGAAAATGTACTCTCCACTGCAGATATGTGTAGAATCATTACTGATTCTATATTTTCACTCATGAGATGGGTGTAAATGCTGATATGTCAGGCTAAGCCCCAGTAAAGTCTCTGCTGATTGTGTTTAGCTTCCATGATTTCTACATGAAAATTAAACACCTTGGCTGCTGTCCTCAATGTCAGTATTTAAGGATACCTGACATTTGAAGCTTCCTGCAGTCTATATGTTGATTACTTTGAAGAGATAAGCAATGCTCAGCAACTATCATGACCATGGATCACAACTCTGAATGCTGGGGATATTTTTCACTTCTAATTCCAAATATGTTTTTAAAAGAGGGCCGGTACAGCCAAAAATGCCTGTAGATGTAAAATACGTAGCTGCCTGCAGAGAGAGATAACCACGAAATGTCACACCTATGCATGTGAAAGGAATTTCCAACAATGTTCCTTCAAAGGTGAAAGAGGAAATCCAAAACAGACTGGTCTGTTGTCTTGAGACTACAAAGATAATAAGCCATTTCCTGCAGAATATATTTCCAAAATATTGGCACATTGTGTTTTTCACTTTGAAGAATACATAAGGACAGGGTTCAAAGGCCAGCCTCAATTCTACTGGTGTGGACTAATTGCACTGAATGCTCTCATGTGTACCAGCACGGAGGGAGTTTCCTCTGTGGTTGATCCTATTGGACTGGAAGATATTAAAGGTCATCCACCTATACCTTTCAGCCTATATGGCCTAGGCATGCTAACAGTCTCCTGGCCAGTTATAGTCTCATCCTTGTTGATATGTAGTCTATAGGCTCATCCTTGTTGATAGAAAGACTATAGAAACAGCAGCAAGGGGGAGGTGCAGTGGCAAAGAATAAGCCCCTCGGAGATCTGTCTGTCAATCCTCCGCACTGTGAGTGTCTGCTAGCATCACTCCGTCTCCAAGAGGAAGGAGCTCCTGGAGTGAGATCAAGGTACATCCTCTCCCTCTTGCCTTGCTGTCAATGCTGAGCATCCACAGCTTGCATGATGGAATGAAAGTCTGTGTTCATATCGGCAGATGCAGTCTGTGCTTCTGGACCTGAGTCTTCACGCTGGTCACCAACCAATCCCTGGAGACACCAAGATGTATGCATGACAGAGCCAGCACAGCACTGATAACATTGATAGACTCTTCCGGTCTTCATTCGGTTTACTGAATACCTTTGCTAAAACCACTTGATCTACCTGTGCCTGGCACTGTACTTTGACCAAGCCATTTCTGGGAAGAACAAGGGCATGTCTTCTGCCTGTTGCTGAGCAGGTACCAATCCTCTGGCAGTCTTTGACTGTCAGAGACCTTCCTTGACCAGCTGCTGAGAGATATCAATGGTGTGATCACCAGACTGTGTTGTCTAGACACCTCAGAGGACTTTCTGAGGTGAAATTCTCTCAGCTTTTAGAGGTGAAAGCCTTCCCAGCAGCGGGTTCATCAGCTTCCTGCTCAAGGTGGAGTCAGAGCTGAGGTTGTCCAGTGCGGGCCTCATCTAAGCAGTTCGCGGAATGCCTGTGCTGCCTACATAAGAAGGGGGTTTAGTTGTAGAAGATGCATGAAAGATTGTGCATTTTTAGAATGGCTTAATACTGGTGGTAATGGTAGAGTTGCACAGCACATCACAATGAGACTGAGTGGTTTGATTGCCTGCTGGACTGTCCCAATATCTAAATGAGTGACTGGGCTCTTCTCTTGCCAAACCAGTTAAGATGTGCATTGGCAGAGTTAAAGAGAAGGTATCCTCAGAGAGGGCAGGACATCGTGATGTTCTCACTGACACATGCTGCTGTTTGGGTCCAGCCTGGCTGGGTCTGTTGACATGGTTTCCTTATCGGTCTGCAGAAACAAGGATAGCCCTCCTCTCCAGCACCTCCAGATCTCTGACCTGGAAGCAGCAGCTGCTTTGCCTTTTATCTACAGCATTGTTAAATTCAGGGTCAAGCACGGCAGTTGAAGAGGTGGTGCCTGGCTTCCAGCATTAGGCATTAGGCATGCTCCCAGAGGCATATAATATGGGAGGTCTCACCATTGCTGAGGACTTCTGTCTTCCCATCACAGGGTTCCTGTAAATTGTACACAACAGCTCAGTTGCACAGTTAAAATAGATGAAAACTAAAGAAATGTGTGAGAAACTTTGTTCAGGACTATGGTAGACTGGAACTCACTCACCGCACTGACAAGGTGTTGCACAGGAGGCTGCTCAATAAGATAATAGCCCGTGGTGTGAGGGGTATAATACTGGAATAGACAGAAGACTGTCTGAATGGCAAAAGGCAGAGAGTGGAAAGAGGTCTTTTTCAAGGTGGCAACCGGTGACAAGTGAAGTTCTACAGCAGTATGTATTGGCACAACTATTCACATTATACACTCATGATCTGGCCAAAGGAATTGAGGGCATTGTCACTATATTTGCATATAACATAAAGACAGGTAGAGGGCAGGTCGTGTTGAAGAGGCAGGGGCAATGCAAGAGGACTTAGACAGGTTAGGCGTGTGGGTGAAGAAGTGGCAGATGGAAGACAATGTTGGAAAGTTTGAAGTTATACACTGAGGTTTCTAAATGAGGACAAACTAGAGCACAATGGCCTTTGCAAGTCTTAGTTCAGGATTCTCTTAAGGTTAACACTTACATTAATTTGGCAGTTAGGAGACAAATATAACGTCAGCATTCACTTCAAGAGGGCTAGAATACAAGAGCAGAAATGTATTGCTGAGGTTGTGTTCAGACCACATTTGGAATATTGGGAGCCATTTCAGGCCCTGTATCTAAGGAAGGATGTGCTGGCGTTTGAGAGGGTCCAGGGAAGGTTACAAGAATGATCCTGCGGTTGAAGAGCTTGTGGTGTGAGCCATAGTTGAAGACTCTTAGTCTGTACTTCATGGAGTTTAGAAGGATTGGGGGGAGCGGGGATCTCATTTAAACTTATAGAGAGGCCTGGTTAGATTAGATGTGGAGATGTTTCCATTGGTAGGACAGACTGGGACCCACGGGCATGACCTCAGAGTGAAGGGATGACCCTTAGAACTGACATGAAGAGGAACTGCTTCAGCCAAGTGGTGGCGAATCTGTGCAACTTATTGTTGCAGAAGGATGTAGACACCAAGTCATTGAGTGTATTTGAGACAGAGATAGATTGGTTATTGATTAGTAAGGGGATCAAAGGCTACGGGAAGAAGGCATGGTGATGTGGTTCAGAATCATACCAGTCATGAATAAAAGATGGAGGAGACAAGATGGGCTGAACATCCTAATTCTGCTCCTATATCTTATAGTTTTGAACTGCAAATGAAAAAATCCAGATCACACTCAACTCCACATCTTCATTCCAATCTCATGAGCACAGTTCTCCATTCCCTCTGTCACCAGTGGCAGAAAGGATCAGTTGACTTGTTCCATTTTCTAGAACTCTATCTTGTAAACTCTGTGCCTCACGACATTCCCCCTCTTGATAAACCCTTCTCAAAATGCTTTCTGACATTTCACCAAAATCTTCCACGACAAATCCTCCACACTGGGATCGCGTGGTGGCTCAGTCATTAGCACTGCTGCTCACAGTGCCAGGGACCTGGATTCGATTCCAGCCTCGGGCGAATGTCTCTGTGCCTCAGGTGAACGTCTGTGTGGAGTTGCACATTATCCCTGTGTCTGCATGCTCTGGTTTCCTCCCACTATCCAAACATGTGCAGGTTCGTTGATAAAAGCAAATTACTGCGGATGCTGGAATCTGAAACCAAAAGAGAAAAGGCTTTGACAAAGGGTCAGTTAGACTCGATATGTCAGCACTTTTCTCTTCTTACAGATGCTGCCAGATCTGCTGAGATTTTCCAGCATTTTCTCTGCAGGTTAGTTGAATTGGCCATGCTAATTTGCCCATGGTGTCCAGGGATGTGTTGGTTAGGTGCATTAGTCAGGGATAAATATAGGTAAAATAGGGTAGGATAATGGATTTTGGGCGGGTTATTCTTCAGAGGGTCGGTGTTGACTTGATGGGCCAAAGGGCCTGTTTCCACACTGTAGGGATTCTATGATTTGCGATATTTGCTGCTTTGAAAGGCATTATGTAATTGCAAGTTATGACACTTGTCAAATTATCATTCTTGACTTTTGCTCCTGAACAGTGAGTGCGAATGATCAGATGATGTCCATCAAAGCCCATATGAAAACTTTCAATTTAGGAGTGAAAGTTCAGTTTGACTGTTCAACTCTCTCCCTAAACAGGGAATATGAACTTAATGTGATACTCCACTATCACTGAGTATAGAAATATAAGGAAACAGTATAATATTGTAAGAACAGCAAAGAAAAGATTTGAGAAGACACTGGCAGCCAACATGCAAGGAAATTTACAAGCATCAAAACAGTGAAAGGATAGAGTGAGAGTGGCAAAGTGAAGTTATTACATAAGGAGCAGAGTTTCCACAAGCCCTCTTGAACAGTCTGTTAGGAGTGAATGCCTGCTTCTTACGTTTTCCCCCACCTCCTCTTTCTCCTGTTCCAAGGTAGCCTCCAGATTCCGAGTAAAATTCACTGACATGACATGCTCAAGATGACAAATAATTTAAAGGTCTCCTTGGCATTGAAATTGGTATGTCAGTATGTGCATGGATTGATAGTGGGGCTGAGTGGCAAACATGAGAGAAGAAAGGCTGGAGAATTTGGCAAACTTGAGCATGGTGAGATGCTGGGGTGTGAGGAGCTGGTCACTGGGAACCACAATGGGATCCACCCTTCCCTTTACTTCCCCCTCATCCAGCTCTGCCAGCAGGGGCAATGCTGGCAGAGCTGGATGAGGGGGAAGTAAAGGGAAGGAAATGAGAGAAGCGTGATGAGGGTGGGCAGTGCTTGATGAACTTGTAAGAACAGCAAATTGGAGAGACAGTAAGTTGCAAACTTAAAATAGCAGTGAGGGTGGCATGGGTTTGGTGCATGCAGTATTGGGGTAGGGAGATACATGCCAGCTCCCAGGATACAGGGGAGTAAACCACCAGGGGAAATTGCCACAGATGAATATGAACATATCAAAATTAGGTGGCGTAGATTTCAGGACAAACAGCTTCCTGGATGGTGGCAACCCAGCAAATCATGAATTTATGGGATAGTTGCTCACCAGCTACACTTTGATGGAATCGTAACCCTTCGTTCCTCTACCTCTCCCCATTTAGCTGGAACGTGCAGAGACAGTTGGAAGCAGCCAATTCCTCTCTGCACCACAAGAATCCAGAGAGTCTGATATATCCAAACCACTCTGTTTCTCCATTCTCCAAGAGACCAAGAAGTATTGATGTTCTACACAGAGTGCCATAGACTCATACAGCATAGAAACAGATCCTTCAATCCAACCAGTCTATGCTGACTATGTTACCAAACTAAACTAATTCCACCTGCCTGCATTTGGCCCATTTCTCTCCAAACCTTTCCAATTCATGTACTTAACCAAATGTCTTTTAAGATTTGTGACTGTACCTGCATTTACCATTCCTCTGGCAGTTCATCTCACATACTGACCACTCTCTGGGTCAAAAAAGTTGCCCCTCATGTCCTTTTTAAATTTTTCTTCTCTCACCTTAAAAATACGCTCCTTAGCTTTGAACTCCCCAGTCTGGGGAAAAGACCTTTGGTAGTCATCTTATCTACGTCCCTCATGATTTTATAAACCTCTACAGGGTCACCCATGCAGAGGTATAAAAACAGTGAAGTGTTTTTTCAAGATTCCAAACTAAAAAAAAGATGGAGGGTCACGTGATGTGTTGTTTCTGTGTGATGTGGGAGCTGGTGGACCCCATTGTGGTTCCCAGTGACCAGCTCTCTCGTGAATCTTGGTTGCCGGAAGAACTCCTGCTCAGAGTCGATCAGCTGGAGTCTGAGCTTCAAACATTGTGACATATCAGGGAGTTACCTGGATGTTGCGTTTCAGGAGACAGTCACACCCCTTAGACTAACTAATACCAAATTAGCCTGTGGTCAAGGACAGGATGGTGTGGCTGTGAGAGAGGCAGGTAGAGGAATCCAGGAGATAGAGGTACAGGAGCGTCCTCCCCTGTCCTTGTTCAACAGGTTCAAGAGCGTTGCTCCCCATGTGGACAGGAATGGGAATTGTAGGGAGGAACTGAAGAGTGGACTTAGAAGAGGGCATGAAAATAGTTTAGCGGGTAGGATGAAGGAAAACCCTAAGGCGTTCTACACTTATGTGAAGAATAAGAGATGGCCAGAGTGCGGGCAGGGCAGATCAGGGATAGTGGAGGGAACTTGCACTTGGAGTTGGAAGAAGTAAAGAGGTCCTTAATGAATACTTTGTTTCAGTATTCACTATTGAGAGGGGATTGAATTTTCTGAGGGCAGCGTGAAACAGACTGATATGCGAGAACAGGTCGATGTTTGGAAGGGGGATGTGCTGAAAATTTTGAAAAACATCAGGTTAAATAAATCCCCTGGACCAGATGGACTGTATTCTCGGTTACTACAGGAAGTGTGATAAGAGATTGTTGCGCGTTTGATGGTGATCTTTGCGTCTTCACTGTCCATTAGAGTCGTACCAGATGACGGGAGGGTAGCAAATGTTATTCCTTTGTTCAAGAAAGGGATTACTGATAATTCTGGATATTACAGACCAGCCAGTTTTACATCAGTGGTGGACAAAGTATTGGAGAACATTCTGAGAGACAAGATTTATGATTACTTGGAAAACCATACTTTGATAAGAGACAGGGAAATCTGGCTGTCTGGACACAGAATGGCTGGTCTATAGATGACAGAGGGTGGTGGTGGATGGCAAGTATTCAGCCTGGAACTCAGTGACCAGGGTGTTCTGCAGGGATGAGTTCTGGGACCTCTGCTCTTTGTGATTTTTATAAATGACTTGGACGAGGAAGTTGAAGGGTGGGTTAGTAAGTTTGTCGATGGCATAAAGGTTGGTGGAATTGTGGATAATGTGGAGGGTTGTTGCTAATTGCAGCAGGACATTGACAGGATGCAGAACTGGGCTGATAAGTGGCAGATGGAGTTCAACCTGCAAAGGTGTGAAGTAATTCTCTCTGGAAGGTCAAATGTGAATGCAGATTACAGGGTTAAAGGCAGGATTCTTGGCAGGCTGGAGGAACAGACGGATCTCGGGGTCCATGTCAATAGATCCTTCAAAGTTGCCACCTAAGTTGATAAGGTTGTTAAGGAGGTGTATGGTGCGTTGGATTTCATTACAGGGGGATTGAGTTTATAAGCTGTGAGGTTGTGCTCCAGCTGTTTTGAGTTCTGGTTAGACCACACATAGAATAAATATTGTGTTCAGTTCTGATCACCTCACTATAGGCAAGATGTGGAACCATTAGAGAGAGACTGGAGGGCATGTCTCATGAAGAAAGGTTGAGGAGCTAGGGCTTTTCTCATTGGAGAAAAGAAAGATGAGAGATGTACAAGATGTTGAGAGGCATAGATAGAGTGGATAGCCAGAGGCTTTTTCCCATGGTGGAAGCGTCTGTCATAACTTTAAGTTAATTGGAGGAAGGTTTAGGGGAGATATCAGAGGTAGGTTCTTTACTCAGAGAGTGGTCGGTGTATGGAATGCACTGCCAGCAGTGGTAGTCGTCAGATACATTAGGGACATTTATGCAACTCTTGGATAGGCACATGGAAGACAGCACAATGAAGGTATCCTTAGAGTAGGATAAAAGGCAGGCACAACATCTAGGGCTGAAGGGCCTGTACGGTGCTGTACTGTTCTATGTTCTATGTGTTTTCTCTGAATGAACGCAGTTTCAGGATTAAGGTAAATGAGCTTATGGCATGGTTCGAAATTGGCAAATATGATGCGGTGGCTGCAAGAGATCAGGATTGGGAGCAGAATATTCAAGGATATACATCCTATCGGAAATATAGGCTTGTGGACAGCCGGGTGGGGTTGCCTTTATCACAAAGAAATTAAATTAGATCAATAGTAAGAAATGAAGTAGGGTCAGATGGTGTAGAATCTGTGTGGGTAGAATTGAGGAACTGCAACGGTAAAAAAAACATAGTTGGAGTTATGTACAGGCCTCCAAACAGTAGTCAGGAGCTGGGGCACAAGATATGCCAAGAGATAGAAAAGATGCATAGGAAAGACAAAGTTACAGTAATCATGGGGGATTTCAATATACAGGTGGACTGGGAAAATCAAGTTGGTAGTGGATTGCAAGAAAAGGAATTTGTGGAATATCTAAGAGATTGCTGTTGAGAAATGTTTGGTGGAGACAACCAGGACATAGGCAATACTAGATTTAGTGTTGTGCAATGAGGCAGACCTGATAAGGGAGTGGAAGGTGAAGGCACACTTAGGAGGCAGTGATAAAAATTGATTTTGCAATGCAATTTGAGAGGGAGAAGATAGAATCAGAGATAACGATATTACAGCTGAATAAGGGCAATTATAGAGGTATGAGGGAGGGGCTGGGTAAAATTGACTGGGAGAGGAGCCAAGCAGGAAAGACAGTGGAATAGCAATGAGAGGTGTTTCTGGGAGTAATTCAGGAGACACAGCAGAAATTCATCCCCAGGAAAAAGAAGCACGATACAGGGAGGATGAAGCAACCATGGCTGACATGGGACGTCAGGGAGAGCGTGAAACCAAACGAGAAAGCATACATTGTTGCAAAGGGCAACAGGAAACCAGAAGATTGGGAAACTTACAAAGACCAACACAGCAACAAAAAAAAAGGAGGGGGATAATTAAATGAGGGTAAGCTAGCCAGTAATATAAAGGAAGACTGTAAGGTTTCTTTAGATATATAAAGGCCAAAAGAGATGCAAAAGTGGGCATTGGATCACTGGAAATGATGCTGGAGAGATATTAGTGGGGAACAAGGAAATGGCTAAGGAACTAAGTAATTACTTTGCATTAATCTTCACAGTGGAAGACGCAAGTAATATTCCAAACATTCAAGAGAGTGAGGGGACAGAGCTGAGTATGGTGGCCATCACCAAGGAGAAGGT
>NW_025214489.1:0-4666 GCF_004010195.1 Chiloscyllium plagiosum | reverse complement strand
AGATAGGTTCTTGATTGTCAAGGGGATCAAGTGCTATGGGTAGAAAGTGGGAGAATGGGGTTGAGAAACATATCAGCCATGATTGAATGGCAGAGCAGAATTGATGGGCTGAATGGCCTAACTTCTGTTCTTGTGCCTTATGGTTTTACACCTCAACCTCCTAAGCTCCAGTGAAAAAAAGTGTATTTAAGACCGAGGGAGATTAGTTCTTGATTGTGAAGGGGATCAAGTGTTATGGGTAGAAAGAGGGAGAGTGGGGTTGAATGGCAGAGCACAATCGATGGGCTGAATGGTCTAACTTCTGCTCTTGTGTCTTATGATCTTAAATCTCAACCTCCTAAGCTCCAGTGAAAAAAACTCCCATCCCATCCAGTCTATTGTTATAACTCAAACCCTCTATTCCCAGCAACATCCTGGTGAACTTTTCTGAGCCCTCTCCAGTTTAATATTTCTTCTCTGCCATGTTACCACTGCATCTGTTTGAGCTGCAAATTTGGATTGCCAGTGCTCATCCAGGTGGACAGTGGCTTTCTAAATATGGCATAAATGTAAGAGGTGCCAACCTATTGTCAGACAGGCAAGTTGTTCAGGAATGCACATTGTAAGATGAGCAGAAATCACGTATGAGAGACATTACAAAGGCATGGTAGGTCATAAACAAGGTTATTTAGTTTGGTTTAATCTCCATGTTTGAGATAATTCTTGCAATTCTGTTTTATTCAGCAATGCTAAATTCATTTTCTTATTGCTGTTTCAGAATGGTTCTACGCATTGCTGTAAATGATTTTACATCCCTGTTGCCCTTGAGTGAAAAATTTGGAGCATCACTAAGTGAGTGCAGACAGCTAATGGAATATGCAAAGACTTTGAATTTGGATATCATTGGTGTTAGGTAGGACACATATTTTTACTTTTTTAAAATTAATTCTATTTCATGGGAAGTGAGGATTGCTGGCAAAACCAGCATTGATTGTCTACATGTACGTACCCTTGAATTGACTAGCTCCCTTTTATGATTTTACATCCACCAGGTAGAAGTTTATCAGTGTTATTATTCCCTCTTCGTAGGAAGATGCTGCTTAAATTGCAAGATTTGCACCATTTAAAATGATGATGTGCAAGTGATATAAAATTATTTATTTTATTGCCTTGTTACACGAGACCCTACTGCAAAAAGCCAATGACAGGTAAACACTCTTTCTCTCTTAGCATTAAAATTGTGAGGTTAGCTGCCCATTCCCACTACTCTGGCAGGTACTGCATACTCTTTATCCCTGTTGTGTTAAGAGTCTTTAAGGCTGCAATAATCTCTAGCTGAACATCACAAGACACATTTGCATTTATTAATTCAAGCAAGTAGTCAACGTTCGCAAAAAGCTGCAGCAGAGTGAGACCTTCCTTCAGGTGAGGTTTACATGTCACACATGTCCTCAGCTTTCCCGAGCAATGGCTGTTTTGAAATCCAATTGTGCTCAGTGAAGTCACATCACACCAGGTTACAGCCCAACAGGATTACGTAAATCACAAACTTTCGGAGAACTGCTCCTTTGTTAGGTGGTGAGGTTCAGATCATGCAGCTACTTCATGGCTGTCAGCTGGGCCCAGCATCTTACTCAGTTTGTGATACATCAGAGAGGAATTGCGGGACTTCCTGTACTCAATGCAGATACTGATCACACACTGTAACCTCTCACCCCTTTAACATCCTTTAGTCATGTGTGCCCTACTACTCGGGCTGGATGGCTTCCTCCTGCTGTTCTCCAGAAAGAATACATTTCTCTCCGATATTTACTCCTCCTAACATAAATTTGAGGTAGTTTATGCTGCTTCTTTGATCAGCACTTCCGTGACCGTATACCATGCACTAGGATCTTGTACACTCAGTTATTAATCAATCTGCCTACAGCCACACTGACAGCTGATGGAGGTCCATTTAATAGGGGCTGCCAATAAAGCTTTTGCCTCTTGAATGTGGCTGCCATCCTGAGCTGGGTGATGACTGAAGAAATGAACCAGTAATTGGGTGCCGCCTGTACAATGACCATGAGGAAACTTGGATCCAGAAAACTACTTGAGGTCAGGTTCTGGACTCTTGTCTGGAAAATGCTGGCCTCTATTTCTGATATGCAGCCCATGTACTGAGAGGAATGTGGAATTCCGAAATAGATGGAGAAGATTAAGGGCAAATACAGTGTGCTATATTTTGAAATGTGGAAATTTGGGCATCTTTGTGTGCAGTGCTGGCAGGTTCAAGCTACATTTGAGTTTAGAAATTATATGTGTGGCCAAGAGTTCCAGTCAAACCGTGCGCTGATGCTGAACACATTTATAGAAAATGAATGTACATTCCTTAGGTGGTGGCATAGTCACTGAACAAGTAATCCAGAACTTCTTACTAATGTTCTGGATACACGGCTTTGAATCTCACTCTGACAGAGAGTGACGTTTGCTGTCAATAAAAATCTGTGATAAAAAAGCTCGTCTAACGCTGACAATTTAACACTGTTGATTGTTGCAAAACCTATTTGATTCACAAAATCTGGGTAAGGTACTCTGCTATGTTTATCTAGCTTGGCCTACATTTATCTCCAAGCCCATGTCAACACTTGGGTAATTAGGGGTGGGCAATAAATACCAGCAACCATACATCACATGAAACAAATTTTAAAAGTCCTGGATTTCAGTTGGTGCTTGATGATATCTCTTCTTTTCAAAGTTTTCATGTCGGAAGTGGCTGTACTGATCCGAAGATTTATGCTCAGGCTATAGCTGATGCACGCTTTGTCTTTGATATTGGGGTATGTTTTACTTGGAATGTCATTTGAAAGATGAACGAAAAGAAATTTTCAATGATACGTTTATGATGAGACCGAAAACAGTTTGTGTCGTTTTAGCAATCCGTGCATTTATTTTGTAATGATTCCTTTGCTCCAATTATAAAAAAAATCAAACTTTATAACCTCTTGAACTTTGAGACTACTACACTTGGTGATTGAGATAAAAACAGTAAATTTTACATTAAAGATAAATCCAGTTGATTATATTGCAGTTGCTGAACCCAGCTGAGGTAAATGAAAGAGTATTAGCAACAGGAAGAACAACAAACTGCAATAACCATCAGCATTGTGATAACCCCATTAACCGTGGCGTATAATTGCATGAGAAACCACAGAAAATCTGATGCTTGATCATTATTTATTATGCCAAAATTGGATACCTCTTTCCCTATTTTACAGATTCATCTTGGATTTCAGATGTATTTACTTGATATTGGAGGTGGTTTTCCAGGAACTGTAGAAGACAAAGTTACATTTGAAGAGGTAGAACAGTTATGATCCCTGCTAATGTTACTGATGGACAAGCGAAATCCCAAAATGATACCTGGCTTGATTGCTTATATTTTGTTCATGCTTTCATTGAAACATAAGCACGCAAGGCACACAAAGAATAAAGATAAAATTTAACAAACCAAGCAATCCAAACACAATAAAATTCGAAAGATTCAAAACACAGAGCAAAAAAAAGTCCAATTTTTTTACCATCACTTCATACTTGATCAAGAACCTTTTTCTTCCTATTCAATCTATAGATTTGACTTAACTGCTTCTTCTCACTTCCTGCCCTGTAGATTGTGAAGTCTTTTTCCATCAATACTCCCATAACTGAGAGACTAAACTTTCTTCAACTTTTAGTTATTGCAAAATTCTAAACAAACATTGCTGGAATGGATGATTCACAAACTGCACTATTTCACTGGGGGCATTTACTCTCTTTAACTGCTTTGAACAATATTCTTGTCTAGGATAAACTGCACAAACTTCCAATCCCGATCAGGTTTCCATCAAACTGAACCAAAACATTTGAACGATATCAAAACAAAACTTGCAAAATCTGGATTCTGACACTTGGTGTTTTCTCTCTCGTTGTAAACCTCCTCAGTGTTAGCAAACTCCTATTAACACTGATGAGAAAGTGAGGACTGCAGATGCTGGAGATCAGAGTCGAGAGTGTGGTGCTGGTAAAGCACATCAGGTCAGGCAGCATTTGAGGAGTAGGAGAATAGACATTTTGGGCATAAGAATGAGGATTATTCCTGACGAAGGGCTTATGCCAGATACTTCGATTCTCCTGCTCCTCGGATGATGTCTGAACTGCTGTGCTTTTCCAACATCACACTCTCGACTCCTATTAACATTTGGCATCCTTGGACTCAGCTGCTCCCTGACACATTTGCTTTAAAATTCATGGTTCTGGAAAGATTAAACTAATTAATTTGTAAACCTTATACAAAAATATCACGAGTTTAAAATCTAAACACTACACAAAAGACATACATTTCAACATAGAATACAAAGCTTTAAAATAATATTGAAGTTGCATTAATATTCTTTTATTAACATTTGAAACTGAATGTGTGTACACAAGCACAGATACACACACAATTGCTCTTTTAAACTTCACATTACCCTCTGTTTTCAGCTCCATTTACCCTTTTACTCTTGAATTAATCTTCAAAGTTTTTTCTGAGTAGTCCTGAGAAGGAAGACCAACATGTATACCAGTCTACGGCAAATTCATGTTTGATTGTCAAGAAGGGATCAGGGACTTTAGAAAGCCTGAGAAGAAGGGGAGGCTAAAGTGAAAGGGGAAGGAATGTCCTGGGGGT
>NW_025214488.1:44253-44737 GCF_004010195.1 Chiloscyllium plagiosum | reverse complement strand
TGGTCCCGATTGATGTAATTTCCTTCGGTAACTCCAAAACTTTATACCTTTAATCTCCTCCATACGCGACCACACAGTTTATTTCTCTAACCTCTTTGAGTGATAGAGTCATAGAGATGTACAGCACAGAAACAAACCCTTCGGTCCAACCCGTCCATGCCAACCAGATATCCCAACACTATCTAGTCCCACCTGCCAGCACCCACCCATATCCCTCCAAACCTTCCCATTCATATATCCATCCAAATGCCTCTGAAATGTTGCAATTGTACCAGCCTCCACCACATCCTCTGGCAGATCATTCCATACACGTACCACCCTCTGCATGAACAATTTGCCCCTTAGGTCTCTTTTATATCTTTCCCCTCTCACCCTAAACCAATGCCCTCGAGTGCTGGACTCCCTGACCCCAGGGAAAATACTTTGTCTATTTATCCTATCCTATCCATGCCCCTCATAATTTTGTAAACCTCTGTAAGGTCAC
>NW_025214488.1:30223-40142 GCF_004010195.1 Chiloscyllium plagiosum | reverse complement strand
GGGAAATAATTTGCGATGTTTTGGAAAGAATCCTAAACAGAGAAGAGAAAGTGTTGGATTCGCAACACAAATAAAGGTAGATCAATTCTCAGTAGCTAATTAGGTCGATCCAAGAATCTTGGGGGAAGCTAGGGAAGAAATTGCAGTGTCCCTAACAGAGATATTTATATTATCAACAGACACAGTGAGGTGCTGGAAGACTGGAGAGTGGTTAATGCTGTTCAATCACTTAAGGGCTGCAGGGAAAAGCCAGGAAATTACAGCCCAGTGAGCCCAGTGCTGGGTAAGTTGTTGGAGAAGATTCTGAGAGAAAGGAGTTACATATATTTGGAAAGGTAAGGGCTGATTCGAGATCGTCAGCATGGCTTTGTGATTGGGAAACCGTGTTTCACAAACCGGATTGACTCTTTGAGGAGTTGGCCAAGAGATAGATGAAGGCAGAGCAGTCAGCGTTGTCTACATGAACTTCAGCAAAGCATTTGACAAGGTTCCAAGGGATGTAGAACATCTAGTCAAGAGGAAGAAGGAATCTAACTTAACGTTGAGGATGCAAGGATCAGAAGCAGGGCTCTAGAGAGTTACATGGGGCAGCACGGTGGCTCAGTGGTTAGCACTGCTGCCTCACAGCACCAGGGACGCTATTTCGATTCCAGGTCCAGGGGACTGTCTGTGTGGAGTTTGTACATTCTCTCTGTGTCTGTGTGGGTTTCCAATAGGTGCTCCAGTTTCCACCCACAGCCCAAAGATGTGCAGGTTAGGTGAATCAGCCATGCGTTGTTCAAGAAAGGGAGTAGAGATAATCCTGGGAATCACAGACCTGTCAGTCTTCTGTCTGTGACGTGCAGATTATTGGAGAGGACTCTAAGAGACAGGATTTATGATTCCTTAGAAAACCATAGTTTGATTAGAGAAAGTCAGCTTGGATTTGTAAGGGACAGGTAATGCCTCACAAATCTTATTGAATCCTTTGAGAATGTGACAAAACACATTTGTGGCTCATTGAGAAAGTACAGAGCATGGGATACATGGAAACCTGCATGTCTGGATACAGAATTCCTGGCCCATACAAGACGGAGGGTGATGACAGATGGAAATCATTCAGCCTGGAGCTCGGTGACCAGTGGGTTTTCTGCAGGGAGAGTTCAAAAAATCTCTGCTCTTTGTGATTTCTGGATGACGTGGATGTGTGAGTGGAAGAGTGGGTAAGTAAGTTTGCCAATGACAGGAGTCATTGGCAAACTGGTGGAGTGGTGAATAGTGTGGATGCCTGCTGGAGGTTGCAATGGGACATTGACAGGATGTAGAGCTGGGCCGAGAAGTGGCAGATCAAGTCAAATCTGGAAAAGTGTGAAGTGATGCATTTTGGATGGTGAGACTTGAATGCAGAATACAGGAGTGAAGACAGAATACGGAATAGTGTGGAGGAACAGATGGATTTTGGATTTCATGACCAGAGATCCGTCAAATTTACCACCAAGCTGATAGTGTTGTTTAGAAGAAATATGTTGTATTGGCTTTCATTCGCTAGGGGATTGAGTTTTAAAGCCATGAGGTCATGCTGAAGGTCCATAGAGCCCTGTTTAGACCTCGAGTAGAATATTGTGTTCAGTTTTGGTCCCTTCATTACAGGAAGGATTTGGAAGCTTTAGAGAGGGTAAAGAGGAGATTTACCAGGATACTGCCTGGACTGGATGGCATGTCTTATGAAGAAAGGTTGAGGGAGCTAAGGCTTTTCTCATTGGAGTGAAGAAGGGTGAGGGGAGACTTGGTAGAGGTGAACAAGATGGTGTGAGGCATAGATAGAGTGAATAGTGAGAGACCTCTTTATCCCATGGCATGCATGGTACAAGGGGGCATAATTTTAAGGTGATTGGAGGATGGGTAAGGGGAGATTTCAGATGTAGGTTCGTTACACAGAGAGTGGTGGGTGAGTGGAGCGGACATTTAATAGACTCTTGGATAGGCACATGGATGATAGTAAAATGAAGGTTATGTAAGGTAGTTTGATCTTACAGTCGGGTAAAAGATGGGCATGGCATCATGGTCGAAGGGTCTTGTGCTGTCCTGTTCTATGTTCTGTATGGTAAACTGGGTAATAAGCTCTGATCAATGTAAAAGGATATGGCATTCAGGAGGAGCTAGTCGACTGGATACAAAATTGGCTTGATGGTAGGAGACAGAGGGCAATGGGAGGCATGTTGTCTTTCTGAGTGGAGGTATGTGACCAGCGGTGTAATGGGTCCACTGTTGTTTGTCATTTGGATAAATGGTTTGGATGGGAATATTGGTTTCCTGGATGATACTGACATTGGTGGGAAAGTGGACAGTGAACAAGGTTATTTGTGATACAACAGGATGCACAGTACTGCTGGGATAGTGGGCTGAAGAATAGCAGTTGGAATTTAATTAGATAAATGCAAACTATTCCATTTTTGGTGAAACAAACCAGGGTGCGACCTGTACAGTTAATGTTCGGGCCCTGGGTAGTGTTGTCAGTCAGAGACCCAGGGATGCAGGTACACCGTTCTTTGAAAGTGGTCTCGCAGGTAGACAGGCTGGTGAAGCAGGCGTTTGGGATGGTTACCTTCATTGGGCAGAGCATTGAGAGTATGAGTTGGGATGTTAAGATGCTGCCTGACCTGTGCTTTTCCAGCACCACTATAATCTAGACTCTGGTTTCCAGCATCTGCAGCCCTTGATTTTACCATGTTGCATCTGTACAAGATACTGGTGAGGTCACCGTAAAAGCATTCCTGATCTGTAGGAAGAACTCATCTGGTTCACTGACCTCTTTTAGGGAAGGACATCTTACATTCTAACCAGGTCTGGCAGACATGTGACTCCAGACTCCCAGCAATATGGCTGACTCTGAGCTACCCTCTGGGCAATTCGCAGTGGAGCAAAGAATGCTCGTCCAATCAGTGACACCCACATCGCATTAAGGAATAAATTAAAATACATATATCCCTCCCTACCTCTGCAAACCCCTCCATCTGCAGCAATCCGTACTGGCTTTGTAACACCGTTCAGGCCCTGACCACTCTCTGTAACACACTCAGCACCTCCAGCACCTTCACTTCTCCCTATTCCTGCCGTGTCATTAAACCCTGATCATGATTCCCCTTCCCACTGCCTTCCTCCTGCGAGCTGACCCTTTGCAATCCCTTTAACACTTACTCCTCAAATGCTCTCTTATTTCCGGATTTTAAGTTCATTTTGGTGGCCTTCTTAGCTTCATAATCTAATATGATCCATTTTGTCCTGAGTGAGGGACGTGTGGGAATTTTTTGCTGAAGTTTGATCTGTTTCAATGGAATGTCCTTCTGTTGAGTGTGTTTCACTGTCCCTTCAAATGTTTTCCATATTTCAGACCCATATTTCAGTTTGTTTAGCCTGTTTATCTTGGTCAGTTCTCCTCTCAACCTCATGTAATTCGCTATCTTTGTTTCTAGTGGTAGCTTGTCCTTTCTGTGATTCACTTTAAAACTTTAAATTCATTTAATCTACATGTTATCACAATTTCCCGGAGGACTCTCCCGGTGACATTACTCAGTCACTAAGTTTCATCACACAACCGTTGATCTGAGATAGTTATGTTATAGCCAGTTGCACAATGTGTTATTCAAAGAAGCATTGAAAAAAAATCTCTTAACTCTTCTTCCAATGTCACTGTTGTCAGTGTGATTGACAAGATTATGTGAATAGGAAAAAGTGAGGACTGCAGATGCTGGAGTACCAGAGTGGAAAAATGTGATGCTGGAAAAACACAGCAGGCCAGGCAGGAGAATCGACGATACGAGATTGTACGAATATTGAAGTTTCACTGAATTATCCCCAAGCCTTTGTGAAAAATTCCAACGAGCTCTTGGTTAATGCAGTGATGAGCAATGAAATGCAGTTCGGTGGCTAAAACTGCTCTGTTGCTTGTGTCCTCGGCAAGTAGTAGCCAGAATTTACATTCAGACTGACTCTACCTCATGATCTGCAGCCAAATGCTTTCTCTGTAATGCCTTTGTTATCCATTATTGTTAGCATTGCCCATTTTGCCTGAGTTTGCACAAGACTGTGAACCATTAAATATTTATGTTCACCATGTGGCTATGTCTCTGTGCTATCTAAATCTCTTTTGTCTCTGAGTCTTAAATCCATTGCAGCGACATTGTCCATTCAAAAAAAACTTATACTTTCCCATAATTTCCTGTAACAAATTTATTCACTGATGTACAATTTTAGTTAAATTTGGTCCCACCGAGTTCCTTTTTGCTTGTCTTCAGTCACATCCCCATGCTGTTCTGATGCGTCACTTTTTCTCTCTGGATGTGGAAAGCTCCTTTCACCTGAACCCTGGTCCTGCATCCTCTCTGTCAGTTTAAAGCCCTGTCCATAAACCTTCCGACATGACTGGCCAGGACACTGGTCCCAGCACAGTTCCAGTGGGACCATCCGAATGGATTATTTTTAAAAGCAGGTTTGGGATGTGGGTGTCTTTGGCTGACCAGCCTTTCTTGTCCAGCCCTAGCTGCCCTTGAGCTGAACAACTTACTCAGCCAGAGGGTAATTGAGAGGCAACCACTTTGCTGTGGGGATGTCGTGCAGACCACGTGAGGATGGGCAGATGTCTTTCCCGAAAGGACAAGTGTTTGGGGTTTTTTGTACATCAGCAATGGTCTCATACTTACTTATGGATTGTTAATTACTATTTTTAAAATTATTGATTTCAAATTCGACCATTTCTGATGGTGGGATTCCAACCTGCCTCCCCTGAACATTAGCTGAGGTTTTGGGTACCTGCTCTAGCAATAATACCACTCGGCCATCACTTCACCTGCTCACAGGTTGCTCATTCCTCACCGGTTATACCAGTGCATGATGAAGCAAAACCGTTCTTCCAACACAGTTGTGTGATCCTGTTATCTTCCAGCATTCTGGTGATATCGCTTAGTATCTCGCCCTTGCTCTCGCTCTTGCTCTCTCTCTCTCTGTCTCTCTCTCTCTTGATTGCAGCTACGGCAGATCCTGAGCCAACAGAATTCTCCACTCCAGAGAGACGAGGCAGCACAGGCCAGGGATGGAGACTGGGATTTTCCAGATCTCTGTGGTGGTATCAGTGCCATTTTTAATCCTCACTGCATCCGTCTAATTTCCAATTCTGCCTATTCCTCTGTCTCCTGTCGGTACTCAGAAAGGTTCAGACTCGATTAACTTCCCAACTGCTGGGTGTCTCGTCCATCACCATATTGAAGATGGTCGGTCAGCCAGAGAGACAAAGGGCAGGGAGATCTGGAGCTTTCAATAAATCCTGCAGTGTAGTAAGATCACTCACATTGCACTGAGCAGAGAGCAATGGGAGGGCTCCAAACATCGGCAAACAAGACATGACACAGGTACAGTGCTGGAGGGGGAGCACAGTTTACACACACCCCAGGCTCAATCACCACTCCTTAGTTCTGTTGTACTAAGACTCACTACTCTGCAACACTGTATCTATGGCATTTATTGTGCACCAGTGTCTTCAATAATTTGTAACTCCTATAACAGTTCCTATCTCTGTAAGGTCTTCTATCATGGGCGGCACGGTGGCACAGTCGTTAGCACTGTTGCCTCACAGCGCCAGAGACCCGGGTTCAATTCCCGACTCAGGCGAATGACTATGTGGAGTTTGCACGTTCTCCCGTGTCTGCGTGGGTTTCCTCTGGGTGCTCCGGTTTCCTCCCACAGTCACAAAGATGTGCAGGCCAGGTGAATTGGGCATGCTAAATTGCCCGTAGTGTTAGGTAAGGGGCAAATGTAGGGGCATGGGTGGGTTGCGCTTCGGCGGGGTGGTGTTGACTTGTTGGGCCGAAGAGCCTGTTTCCACACTGTAAGTAATCTAATCTAATCCCAATAGTCCCTCCACATATTTGAAATGTACTGCATTGCAGACTACCATCCCTATCGCTGTAACTTGCTTCAGTGTCCACAACATGCCTTATCTCGGTAGACTCCTCCTCCAATAACTGGAGACAGAGCCATGCAGCACGGAAGCTGTTCATTCAATCCAACTAGTCCATGTTAACCAGAGTCCATGAACGAGTCACGTTTTCCTGCATTTGACCCGTATCCATAAAAAACCTTCCCCTCCCCATGTACCTGCGCAAATGTCTTTTACATGTTGTAATTTTCTCTGCCACTCCCCCTGGAAGCTCATTCCATAACTGCACCATCTTCTGTGAAGAAAATTTTCTCCTAAAATCTCTTTTAAGTCTTTCCTCTCCCATCTCATATTTATGCCCACTAGAACACAGAACATGACAGCGCAATACAGGCCCTTCGGCCTTCGATTTTGCGCCAACATGTGGAACCAATCTGCAGCCCACCGAACCAACACTATTCCAATTCGTGTCCAGATGCCTATCCAATGACCGTTTAAATGCCCATAAAGTTGGCGAGTCTACCACTGTTGCAGGCATTGCATTCCATGCCCCGACTATTCTAAGTAAAGAACCTACCTCTGGCATCTGTCCGATATCTATTTATTAATATTAATATCTACCTCAATGTAAAGCTAACTCCCCTCGTGCTAGGCATCACCATCCAAGATAAAAGGCTCTCACTATCCAACCCATCTCACCTGCTGATTATCTTATGTGTCTCCATTAATTGACCTCAAACACATTCTCTTGAACAATAACAGCTTAAAGTCCCTCAGCCTTTCCTCATAAGACCTTCCTTCCATACCAGGTAACTTCCTAGTAAATCTCCTCTGAATCCTTTCCAAAGCTTACACATCCTTCCTGAACAAATGTGGCCACACCCAGAGTTTTGTACAGCTGCAGCATGATCTAATGGTTCTGAAAAAAAATCCCTCTACCAAGACAAGCTCACACACTGAATGGCTTCTTAAAAAAACCCCATAAACCTGGGTGGCAACTTTGAAGGATCTATGTACATGGACATAGAGATCTCTCTGTTCATCTACACTACCAACAATCTTACCATTATCCCAGAACCCTGTGTTCCCGTTACTCCCTCCAGAGTGAATCGCCTCACATCTTTCCACATTCAACTCCATTTGCGAACTTTCAGTCCAGCTGTGCAGCTTATCTACACCTTTCTGTAACCTCCAACACCCTTCGTCACTATCCACAACACTACCAACCTTAGTGTCTTCTGCAAATTTACTAACCCATCCTTCATTGCCCTCATTCAGGTCATTTATATAAATGACAGCAACAGTGGACCCAAAACACATCCTGGAAGTACCCACTAGTAACAGAACTCCAGGATCGATATTTCCCATCAACCACTACCCTCTCCCTTCTTTCAGTGAGCCAATTTCTGATCCAAACTGTTAAATCACCCACAAACCCATGCCTCCGTATTACCGGCAATAGCCGACCATGGGGAACCTTAACAAATGCCTGACTGAAATACATATACACCACATCAACTGCTTTACCCTCATCCATCTCTTTGTTCACCTTCTTAAAGAACTCAATAAGGTTTGTGAGGGCACAACCTACCCTTCACAAAACTGTTTTGACTATCCCTAATCAACTTACTCATCTCCAGATGATTATAAATCCTATCCCCTACAAGCCTTTTCAACAATTTACCCAGAGTCAAAGTAAAGCTCGCAGGTCTTTCACTACCAGGATTGTCTCCACTCCCCTGCTTGGGGTGGCACGGTGGTACAGTGGTTAGCACTGCTGCCTCACAGCGCCAGAAACCCGGGTTCAATTCCTGCCTCAGCCAACTGTCTGTGTAGAGTTTGCACATTCTCTCCGTGTCTGTGGGTTTCCTCCGGGTGTTCCGGTTTCCTCCCACAATGCAAAATGTACAGGTTAGCTGAATTGGTCATGCCAAATTACCCATAGTGTTAGGTGAAGGGGTAAATGGAGGGGAATGGGTCTTGGTGGGTTGCTCATCAGAGGGTCGGTGTGGACTTGTTGGGCCAAAGGGCCTGTTTCCACACTGTAAATAATCTAATCTAAGGGGATAACATTTGCTCTCCTCCAACCTTCTGGTACTATTCCTGTAAACATTGATGACATAAACCTCAAAGCCAAAGGCTTGGCAATCTCCTTCCTGGATTCCCAGAGAATCCGAGGGTAAATCCCATTCGGCCCAACAAGTCTATCTACACCTTTCTATCTATCTATTTTTGGACTTTGCAGAATTGCTAACACCTCCTCCTTCTGCACTTCGATCCATTCTAGTTATGGACTCCACTACCCTGGAGTAAAGACGTTGCCTAATCATCTTACCTGTATCCCGCGTGGTTTTAATCATCGTCCTGCGATTTGTATAATCGAAGGACAATGATGCAAATAGTTCTGCTCGGGTCCCTGCCACTACTTTGCCACAATGTTCTGGGATACACATGTTCAGGACCTAGGGCTTTCTCTACCATTTATGTTTGAAGACCTCCAGCACCACCTCTTCTGTAATGGGGACTCTTTACAAACCATCATTGTTTCTTTAACTGACTTATCCACAGGAAATTCTGACATAAAATGTTCATTTAGGGTCTCACCCATCTCCTGTGGTTCCACATATGGATGGCCTTATTGATCTTTGCGGGGCCCTATTGTCTCTCTAGTTGCTTTTTGTATGTGTGTGCTTTAGAATTTCCTAGCATTCTCCTTAACCTCATCAGCCAAAGCTATCTCATTCCCCGATGTTGGTTTCCAGCTTATCCAGCTTCTCCGTTTCTCTCAAACCCTTTAGTATCAGTAGCATCTTCGTCAATCCTTCCTCCATTTACAGTTTCGGGAAATGCTTCCTAAAGCAGGAGGATCAGAATTCTATGCAGTACTCTAACTGGGGACCCAGCAATGTCTTGTACAGCCGTATCATGATGTACCAACTCATGACCTTAATGCTCTGACCCATGACGGCAAGTGTGCCTAATGTCACTTTCCTCAGCCTGTCCACCTGCGATGCCACTTCCAAGGAACAATGTAACTGTACCCTTTGGTCTCTCGCTGTTCCACAACACTGCCCAAGGCCCGACAATTAACTGTTAGTCCTCCCTAGTTTGCCTTAACAAAATCCCTCACCTTAATCCAACTCCATCTTACATTCCTTGGCCCACTGGCTCAGTTGTTCGCGATCCCCTTCGATAACTGTATTCCCAGTCCACTATAACCCGTGTTATATACGGACTCAGGCAAGATTGTGAGACACTACTTGTGTACTTTGCGTTAACTGTCCCTAATCAACCCTTGCCTTTCGAAATGCATGTAACTCCTGTCCCTCAGAGCCCCCTCCAACACCGTACGCATCCCTAACATCAAGTCAATTGGTCTTTTGGTGCCTGGCTTTCCCTCACAGCAGTTTTAAATACTGGCACAATGTTAAACACCCTGCAGGCTTCCAGTTCATCACCAGTATCTGTCACTGATATAAATACCTCTTTAAGGGGCAATTCTTCCTGAGTTTCCCCCAATGTCCTTGGATATACATGATTAGCTAGAGATTTGTCTTTTTTTAATGCGTTTTTAAAACTCCAGCTCCTCATGTTCTATTATGCGGAGCCTTTTGAAGACTTTATTTCCCTGACCTCCCCAGTCTTTAAGTACTGATGTGAAATTTTCGTCAAGGATCTCACCTATCTTCTGTGGTTCCACACATGGATTATCCCATTGATCTTTAATAGGGCACATTCTGTCTCTAGTTAATCTTCTGTTGTTAGTATTCATGTAGAATTCCTTTGGATCTTACTCAGCATTATCAGCCAAAGTTTTCTCAGGTCTCCTGTTTGCCCTACTGCTTTCCCTCTTCAGTGTATTACTGTACCCACAATGTTCTTCGAGGAATCCAGCTGGCCATATATAACATGGACTGCATTTGTCTTGACCAGAACCTCAATATCCCCAGTCATCCAGAATTTTCTACTTGTAATCAGCATTGTCCTTCACACGAACAGAAATATCCT
>NW_025214488.1:12499-28505 GCF_004010195.1 Chiloscyllium plagiosum | reverse complement strand
TTTTAAAAGTGTGATACTGAAAATCCAGGGTCAGTATGCAACTGTTAGGGTGAAGGGAAAATGACAGATTTAGTGATCCCTGGCTGATGAGGGATATTGAGGCTCTGGTCTGGAAATGAAGATGGTATACATTGGGTTTAAGGTTTCCGTATCTACCTAAACTCTTCCAAACCTAAAGACACAATCAATCTGTGGAGACCCTATAATCTTCTTAGGCCTCTGCCATACTCCGATCTGTAGAACCCACTCCAGTCCCTGTGACTCTCTCGATCCAGTTCCTAAAGGAAACGCGATCTGTGTAACATGCACTCATCACTATCACCAACCCTGTCAATGTAAGCTCTTCCAGTATTTCCATCCATCTACTCATCTGCATAACCTTTTCCAGATCTTACACCCCTATCTGTGTTAACAACAACCTCCCCTACAACACTTTCCCACTTAGGCCAAACTGGAGGAGATTACTAATGCTCCTTTATCTGTGTAACTGTCTCCAACCAAAATTGCTGTTCTTATCTCCAGGAAAATCTGTCCGATTCCACATCCTCCATGTCTAAATAACCCCAGAACCGAACCCTGTCGATATCTCTAAACCTGTTCAGTCCCGATGACCCTCCATATGTGTGTTTTTCTTACAGTCTATACATCCTACATTATCTTTGTAATCTGCTCCATTCCCTAAATAGTCCCTGTCTGTGATCAGACCTCTCCTACCAACTTCCTTATCCATGTAAACTGATCCATCCCTCCCTCCTCCCCAACTCCATGAACTCCTGCAGACTCTACAGCGCTCCACATGTCTGTAACCTCCTGTCGGTCTATCGTCCTCCCTCCCTGTGAAACCATCTCCAGTCCCCACATCCTTCCCAATCTGTCTCCTCTGCTCCAGATCAGACCATTGATGTCTCTGCAAACACCTCCACCTCTGACAACTCTTCCCATTTGTGTAACCTCGTTCAGACCCCACACTCTCCAGGTTCCTGAATCCTCTTCCTGTCATTGCAAACAAAACCATGTTTATGTAACAACCTCCAGTGCTTAAACCTCCCCGACTAAGTAACCTCTTGAAGTCTTAACGAAACACATAAACTGTGAAACCTCTCATTTCCTTACAATCCTCCCTCCCTCCATCCTCAAATGCCTTCATCACCATAAAACCTCACAATTACTGAAGACTCATTTTGGCACTGCAAACCTCCTCATGTCTGCAAAATCCTCCTGTCCTGATATCCCTCCCTATCTCTGTATCTCCCTCCACCCTCCAGTGCCCTTCTGGGGAACATGGCAGAGGAGGGAAGATTTGTAAAGTCCAAGCCATGTTATGGAGGTAGAATTCTGGGAATTACAGATTTGGTCAAATGTCTGTGGTGTGCAGATTATTGGCGAGGACTCTAAAGACAGGGTTTATGACTACTTGGAAAACCATAGTTAAATTAGCCACAGTCAGTAAGGGTTTGTGAGGGGTCAGGTCATGCCTCACAAACCTTATTGAATTCTTTGAGGATATGATAGAATATGTTGATGGCTCATTCAGAAAAGAAGGATGATTCGGATACAGGGAAATCTGTCTGTCTGGATACAGGATTGGATGGCCCAGAGAAGACAGAGGGTAGCAGCAGATGGACAGTATTGAGCCTGGAGCTCAGTGACCAGTGGTGTTATCTAACAGTCGGCTCTGGGACTCTGCTCTTTGTGATTTTTATAAATGACTTGGATGTGGATTTTGGAGAGTGGGTTAGTAAGTTTGCCAATCACATGACGGTTGATGGAGTGGTGGGGAATGTGGAGGGCTGTTGTAGGTTGCAATGGGACATTGACAGGACGCAGAGCTGGGCTGGAAGTGGCCGATGGAGTTCAATCGGGAAAAGTGTGAAGTGATTCATTCTGGAAGGTCTAATTTAAATGCAGAATACAGGGTGAAAGGCAGAATACTTGTCAGTGTGGAGGAACAGAGAGATCATGGGGTGCATGTCCATTATTCCCTCAAGTTGCCACGCACGTTGATAGGGTTGTTAAAAAGGCATATGTTATGTTGGCTTTCCTTAGCAAGGGGATTGATTTTAAGAGACGTGAGGTTTTACTGCATCTTTACAGCGTCCTGGTGAGACCACACTTGGAATATTGTGTTCAGTTCTGGTCCCATTTTTACAGCAAGGATGTGCAAGGTTTAGAGAGTGTACACAGGAGATTTACCAGGATGCTGCCTGGAATGGAGGGCATTTCTTATGAAGAAAGTTTGAGGGAGCTAAGGCTTTTCTCATTGGAGTGAAGAAGGGGGTGGGGTGACTTGGTAGAGCTGAACAAGGTGATGAGAGGCACACAGAGAGTGAATTGTCAGAGACGATTCCTCCCATGGAATAAATGGCTATTGCAAGGCGGCATAGTTTTAAGGTGATTGGAGGATGGATAAGAGGATAGAGAATGGTAGATGGTTGGAATGCACTGCCAATGGTGATATTAAAATTAGACACATTCAATAGACTCTTGGACAGATACATGGATAATAGTAAAATGAAGGGTATGTAGGTTAGTTTGATCTTACAGTTGGATAATAGGTTGGCATGAAATCATTGCTGAAGGGTCTTGAGCGGAACTGTTCTGTGTTCGATGTTCTGTCTGGTAAACTGGGTAATAAACTCAGATCAGTGTGAAAAGGACATGGCATTCAGGAGGAGCTAGTGAACTGGATACAAAATTTGCTTGTTGTGTTTCTGACTGCAGGCATGTGACCAGCAGTGTAGTGGGTCCACTGATATTTGTCATTTGGATAAATGGTTTGGATGGGAATATTGATTTCTTGGTAAGTAAGCTTCTTGGGTGACACTGACATTGGTAGTAAAGTGGTTAGTGGAGAAGATTATATATGATACAAGATGAACAGTTCTGCTGAGATAGTGGGCTGAAGAATAGCAGATGGAGTTTAATTAGTTAATGTGAAGTGTTCCATTTTGATGAAACAAACCAGAGCTGGACTTGTACAGTTAATGTTCGGGCCCTGGGTATTGTCAGTCAGTGACCCAGGGATGCAGGTACACAGTTCTTTGAAAGTGGTGTCGCAGGTAGACAGGTTGGTGAAGCAGGTCTTTGGGATGGTTACCTTCATTGGGGAGAGTATTGAGAGTAGGAGTCCGGATGTCATGGTGTATCTCTAAAAGAAATTGGTGAGGCTATCATAAAAACATTGTTGTTCAGTAGGAAGAACTCATCTGGTTCACTGACCTCCTTTAGTGAAGGACATCTGACATTCTAACCTAGTCTGGATGATATGTGACTCCATCCCACAGCAGTATGGCTGACTCCAAGTTGCCCTCTGGATCATTTTTAGTGGGGTCAAAGAATGTTCGTCCAGGCAGTGACACCCTCATCCCATGCATGAATAAATAAAAATTCATATGTCCCTCCCTACCTCTGCAAACACCTCCAGCTGCAGCAATCCGTACTGGCTTTGTAACACAATTCAGGCCCTGACCACTCTCTGTAACATCTCACCACCATCCAGCACCTTGACCTCTCCTTGCTCATGTCGTGTCAATAAACCCTGACAATCATTCCCCTTCCCACAGCCCTCGCCTGCTAGCAGACCCTTTGCAATCCATTTAACATTTACTCCTGAAGCACTCTCTCACTTCAGGATTTTAAGTATTAAGTGGTGATCTTCTCAGCCTCATAATCTAGTATGATCTCTTTTGTCCTGAGTGAGGGACCAGTGGGTTTTCTTGCTGAGGGTTTTACTGTTTCAATAAAATGTCATTTTGTTGAGTGTTTTATACTGTTCCGTTAAATGTTTTCCACTGTTCATTTACAGACACATGTTTCAGTCTCTTTAGCGTGTTTACCTTGGTCAGTTCTCCTCTCAAACTCATGTAATTGACTACTTTTGTTTCTAGTTGTAGCTTGTCCTTTCTGTGATTCACTTTAAAACTTTATGTTTATTTAAACTGCACTTTATCACAATTTCCTGAAGGATCTCGCAGGTGACATTACTCATTCACTAAGTTTCATCACACAGTCGCTCTGCAATATTATGCCCCTAGCCAGTTGCACAATGTGTTTTTCAAAGAAACACTGAAAAAAAATACCTAACTCCTCTTCCAATATCAATGCTGCCCGTGTGATTGTCCCAGATTATACGAATATTGAAGTTTTCCAAAATTATCATAATGCCTTTATTAAAAATCCAATGAGTTCCTGTGTAATGCAGTGACGAGCAATGGAATGCTGTTCGGTGGCTAAAACTGTTCTGCTGCTTGTGTCCTTGGCGAGAAGTAGCCAGAATGTACATTCAGACTGACTCTACTTCATGGTCTGCGGCCAAATGCATTCTCTGTAATGCCTTTGTTGACAATAATTGTTTGGTTTACCCATTTTGCCTGACTTTGCACAAGAATATGACCTACTGAATATTTTTGTTCACCCTCTATCCATGTCTCCCTGGTGTCTAAATCTCTTTTATCTCTGTGTCACAAATCCATCTACCTTACTGAAGCGACGTTGTTCATTCAAAAAAAAAACTTACTCTTTCCCACAATTTCCTGTCATGAATCTATTCACTGATGTACAGTTTCAGTTAAACTCTGTTCTTTTTTTGCTTGTCTTCAGCCACATTCCGATGCTGCTCCCATACTTCACCTTTTCTCTTTGGATTTGGAAAGCTCCTTTCACCTGAACACTGTCCCTGCATCCTCTCTGTCAGTTGAAAGCCCTGTCCATAAACCTACCGACATGGTTGACCAGGACCCTGGTTCCAGCACGGTACCAGTGGGGCCATCCGGAAGGATTATTTTTAAAATCAGCTATGGGATGTGGGTGTCTTTGGCTAACCAGCCTTTCATGTCCAGCCCTCGCTGCCCTTGAGCTGAGTCACTTGCTCGGCCATTTCAGAGGGTAATTGAGAGGTAAACACTTTGCTGTGGGTATGTCGTGCAGACCACGTGAGGATGGGCAGATGTCCTTCTCGAAAGGGCAAGTGTTTGGGGTTTTTTGTACATCAGCAATGATCTCCTACTTACTTGTGGATTGTTAATTACTATTTTTAAAATTATTGATTTCAAATTCGACCATTTTTGATGGTGGGATTCCAACAGGCCTTCCTTGAATATTAGCTGAGGGTTTGGGATATATGTTCTAGCAATAATATCACTAAGCCATCACTTCACCTGCTCACAGGTTGCTCATTCCTGACAGGTAATACCAGTGCGCAATGAAGCAAAACCTGTTCTTCCAACACAGTTGTGTGATCCTGATATCTTCCAGCACTCTGGTGATATCACTTAGTATCTCGCTCTCACTCTCTCTCTCTCTCTCTCTCTCTATTGCACCTACGCCAGATCCTGAGCCAACAGAATTCTCCACTCCAGAGAGACGAGGCAGCACAGGCCAGGGATGGAGACTGGGATTTTCCAGATTTCTGTGGTGGTACTCAGTGCCTTTTTTAATCCTCACTGCATCCGTCTAATTTCCCATTCTGCCCATTTCTCTGTCTCCTGTCGGTACTCAGAAAGGTTCAGACTCGATTAACTTCCCAGCTGCTGGGTGTCTCGTCCATCACCATATTGAAGATGGTCGGTCAGCCAGAGAGACAAAGGGCAGGGAGATCTGGAGCTTTCAATAAATCCTGCAGTGTGGTAAGATCACTCACAGTGCACAGAGCAGAAAGCAATGAGACGGCTCCAAACATCGGCTAACAAGACATGACACGATACAGTGTTGGAGGTGCAGCACAGTACACACACACCCCAGGCTCAATCACCACTCCTCATGTAAGTTCTGTTGCACTAAGACTCACTACTCTGCAACAGTGTATCTGTGGCATTCTGTGTAACTCCTATAACAGTTCCTATCTCTGTCGCCTTGTCCTACCCCAAAAGTCCCTCCACATATTTGAAATGTACTGCATTCCAGACTACCATCCCTATCGCTGTAACTTGCTTCAGTGTCCACAACATGCCTTATCTCGGTCGTCTTCTCCTCCTCCAATAACTGGAGACAGAGCCATGCAGCACGGAAATGGTTCCTTCAATCCAACTAGTCCATGCGAACCAGAGTCCATGAACAAGTCACGTTTCCCTGTGTTTGACCCATATCCCTTCAAACCTTCTCCTTCCCAAATACCTGCCCAAATGTCTTTTACATGTTGTAATTGTACTTCTCTCTACCACTCCCCCTGGAAACTCATTCCATAACTGCACCATCCTCTGTGTAGACAATTTTCTCCTAAAATCTCTTTTAAGTCCTTCCTCCCCCATCTTATAGTTATGTCCACTGGAACACAGAACATGACCGTGAAATGCAGGCTCTTCGGCCTTCGAATTTGCGCCAAACTGTGGAACCAATCTGCAGCCCACCGAACCAACACTATTCCAATTCGTGTCCATACAACTATCCAATGACCGTTTAAATGTACTTAAAGTTGGCCAGTCTACCACTGTTGCAGGCATTGCATTCCATGCCCCGCCTATTCTGAGTAAAGAACCTACCTCTGGCATCTGTCCCATATCTATTTATTAATATTAATATCTACCTCAATGTAAAGCTATCTCCCCCCGTGCTAGGCTGTCACTGTCCAAGCCATCTCACCTGCTGATTATCTTATATGTCTCAATTAATTGACCTCAAACACATTCTTTTGAACAAAAACAGCTTAAAGTCCTTCAGCCTTTCCTCATAAGACCTTCCCTCCATACCAGGTAACTTCCTAGTAACTCTCCTCTGAATCATTTCTAAAGCTTACACATCCATCCTGTAATGCTGATTTGGAGATGCCGGTGTTGGACTGGGGTGTACAAAGTTAAAAATCACACAACACCAGATTATAGTCCAACAGGTTTAATTGGAACCACACTAGCTTCCGGAGCGACGCTCCTTCATCAGGTGTCAGCGGAGGGCTCCATCGCAACACAGAATCCACAGCAAAAATTTTCAGTGTGATGCAACCGAAACCACACATTGAAAATTTGACTGTCTGTCAAGCCTTCCATCTGTGAGAACACAGCGACAGTTTCACCCCTTCCATGTGTAAATCACAAAACCCCTTCCAAAAGTTGCATTCCCGGGCCAGCCGTCAACAATGGTGATAGCTAGATAACACACTGAAGGTGGACGGACAGCACGGGGGGGCCAACACCTTCAGCGTGTTGTCTAGCTATCACCATTGTTGACGGCTAGCCCGGGAATGCAACTTTTGGAAGGGGTTTTGTGATTTACACATGGAAGGGGCGAAACTCGCTGTGTTCTAGCAGATGGCAGGCTTGACAGACAGTCAAATTTTCAATGTGTGGTTTCAGTTGCATTACACTGTAAATTTTTGCTGTGGATTCTGTGTTGCGATCGAGCCCTCCGCTGTCACCTGATGGAGGAGCGTCGCTCTGGAAGCTGGTGTGCTTCCAATTAAACCTGTTGGACTATAACCTGGTGTTGTGTGATTTTTAATCCTGTAATGCAGTAACCTGAACAAATGTCGCCACACCCAGACTTTTGTACAGTTGCAGCATGATCTAATGGTTCCGAAACTCAATCCCTCTATCAAGACAAGCTCACACACTGAATGGTTTCTTAAAAAACCCATAAACCTGGGTGGAACCTTCCAGGCATCTATGTACATGGACATAGAGATCTCTCTGTTCATCTACATTACCAACAATCTTACCATTATCCCAGAACTCTGTGTTCCTGTTACTCCCTCCAGAGTGAATCGCCTCACACCTTTCCACATTAAACCCCATTTGCGAATTTTCAGTCCAGCTGTCTATCTATACCTTTCTGCAACCTCCAACATCCTTCGTCACTATCCACAACAGTACCAACCTTAGTGTCTTCTGCAAATTTACTAACCCATCCTTCAATGCCCTCATTCAGGTCATTTATATAAATGACAGGAACAGTGGACCGAAAACACATCCTGGAAGTACCCACCAGTAACAGAACTCCAGGATCGATTTTTTCCCATCAGCCACTACCTTCTGCCTTCTTTCAGTGAGCCAACTTCTGATCCAAACGTTAAATCACCCACAATCCCATGCCTCCGTATTATCGGCAATAGCCTACCATGGGGAACCTTAACAAATGCCTTACTGAAATACATATACACCATATCAACTGCTTGATCCTCATCCACCTTCTTAAAGAACTCAATAAGGTTTGTGAGGGCACGACCTTCCCTTCACAAAACCGTGTTGACTATCCCTAATCAACTTACTCATCTCCAGCTGATGATAAATCCTATCCCTTACAAGCCTTTCCAACACTTTACCCAGAGTCAAAGTAAAACTCACAGGTCTATAACTACCAGGATTTCTCCACTCCCCTGCTAGGGGTGGCACGATGGCACAGTGGTTAGCACTGCTGCCCCAGAGCACCAGAGACCCGGCTTCAATTCCTGCCTCAGCCAACTGTCTGTGTGGAGTTTGCACATTCTCTCTGTGTCTGTGTGGGTTTCCTCCGGGTGTTCCAGTTTCCTCCCACAGTCCAAGATGTGCAGGTTAGGTGAATTGGCCATGCTAAATTGCCCATAGTGTTCGGTGAAGGGGTAAATGTATATAAAGATGTTTATATAAATGTCTGGAGGTTCACCCCTCAGTCTCCGACGCTCCAGGGAAAATAGCTCCAGCCTATTCAGCAACAACCCTGGAAACATCTTATTAATCTTTTCTAAACCCTTTCAAGTTTCACAACATCCTTCTGACAGCAGGAAGACTAGAATTGCACAGAGTACTCCAATTGTGTTGTAACGTAGTCATCTGAGTTCCCCAGTCTTGGTGCACAGTAAGTCCTGGAATGAACAATTTGTTTAGGATCTTAGCCATATCCAGAAGTCATGCACACCGACGGCTTCATTGATCTTTAAGGGCCCCTACTTTGTCCCGAGTTAGTCGTTTACTCTTATTGTATCTATATTATCTAAAATCAGTTTTAGATTGTACTCATCCTTCTTTGCCGAGGCGATTTCATGTCCCCTATTTGCATTCCTGATTTCCATCCTACAGCCCCTGTGATCCTCAGGGATTCCCTTGATCCAGCTGGCTATACCTGACATGTGCCCCCTTTTCCTTGAGCAGACCCTCAATAGACAGCCAGTGTTTCCGAATGCTGTCAGCATTGACCTGCACACAAACATGAACATGCTGGCGCTGATCGCTCAATTTAACTCACTTTTAAAATATTCTCACTTCCCAGACTTCCCTTTCCCTGCAAATAGACTCCACAGTCACCTTTTGAAAGTTCCTGGCTGGTACGATCAAGATTGGTCTGGCCCCATTTTATAACTTGAACCGATGGACCAGGCTTGTCCTTTTCCATCGCTGTTTTCAAACTAATAGAACTGTGGTCACTTTGGTAAAATGCTTTCCCACTAACACCTCAGTCCCTTTCCCGACCTTGTTTCCCAAAGGGAGGTCAGACTTTGCCCAAATTCTGTTTTCAGGCCATTTATATATTGATTGCAAGTTTACTGGAAATCAATTACCAAATTCCTCCCTTGCAAACGCTTGAAAGTTAAAAAAACATCTACCATAACAGCCCTCTTATTATGATTGACATTTGAGATCTCCCGACATATTTGTTCCTCAGTCTGCCACTTGTTATTAGGGATAAGTAGGACAATCAAATCGAAGTGAAGATCCATTCTTATTTATCTGTTCCACTAACATAGCTTCACTGGGTGATCCCACAGGAATATCCTCTCTAAGTACTGCTGTAATGAGTCATGCAATCAAAACACATCACCACGCGTCCTCTCTTGCCTCATATTCAATGTTTCCTGTGGTCTCTCTACCTTGAAACAATGAACTGCCAGTCCTGCCCCTCCCTTAGCTGTGTTTCTATAATAACTAATATCCCAGTTTTATGTTCCAATCCATGCCCTGATTTCACCTTCTTTAGCTGTCAGGCCCCTTGCATTGAAATAAATGCAGTTTAATCATCAGTTTTCCCACATTCCCTGCTATATTCTTGCCTGCCTTATCTCTTGAAATGGCTCTCTTTAACTTGTGTACCAGCCTCAATCTTCTTTCTGACCCTACGACTGTTTAAGATACAGCACCCTGCCAGATTATATTATATCCTCTCTAGCAGCTCCAGCAATTCGCCCCACCAGGATGTGGGTCCCCCTCCCGCTCCCAGTTCAGGTGCCTTCCCCACCCGATCCACCTGTGCTGACACCTTCAGGGATCTTTGGGTTGTCCACTCAGGTCCCTGTGTTCCTCAGCACTCCACAAGGTCCGAACACTCATTATGTCTGTCCTTCGCTTATCATACCTCCCACAGGGTATGACCTCACATTGATCAGAACTAAACTCTGCTCAGATTATCATCTGATCGTCATCAGACTGTAGCTAGAGACCATCCGTCTCACTGTGAACAACATCTTCACCTTTCATGTCATCTGCAACCCGACTAATGATATCTTCTGCTTTCACTTCAGATTAATTATTCCACAGAATAACCAGCGATCGTTCCTGCACAGATCCCTGTGGTACACCCGCTGATGAAACAATTTCACACACGAAAAAGATTATCCACCAATTTTGTATCCAAATTACAAACTTTTCTTGCATCCCATGGGCTCTTTCCTTTTGGACCAGCCTTCCATGTGGGAACTTGTCAAAGGCCTTAATGACTCCATGTAACCCACATCATCTGCACAGCCCCCTTCGGGACTTTTAGACACCATTTCAAAAAATCTAAACTGAATTCCTCCGACAATATCGTCCTCTATCAAATCCGTGATGACTAATCTGAGTTGATCCTTGCATTTGCAAGTATCGATTCATCCTCAGGGTGGTATCAAATAATGTCCCTCCCCCTGCTGTCAGACTATCTGCTCTGTAATTACCTGGCCTATCCCTGCTGCCCTTCCTGAACAAATGAACCACATTACCGATCCTCCAGTCATTCAGCACTTCACCTGCGGCCAGCAAAGCATTAAAGATATCCACCAGGGCCCAGCAATTTCCTCTCTTCCCTCCCATAGCAGCCTGGGATACATTCATTGGGTACTGGGGAGTTCTCCACCTTTTTATGCCTGTGAAAATATTTAGTACCTCCTCCTTATTGATCTTAACATGTTATAGAACCTCACCTTCCCGTCTGAAATCCCCGGCTACAATGTCTTTCTATTGCATGAATACAGATGGGAATTATTAATTGAAGACCTCACCTACTTCCTCTGGCTCCATGCACAGATTGTTTCTTTGGTTTCTAATATGCCTCACCCTTTCCTCAGTTACCCTTTTATTCTAACTATACTGACAAAGTACCTTGTGGCTTTTCCTTCATAGTATCGGACAAGGATATTTCACAGCCATTTCTAAAGACCCCGTTGCACTCCCTGTACTTGTGAATGGCTTCACCTGGTTTTATTGCACTGTGTTTTCTTCATCAAACTCACGATATCGCTTGATTTGTATTCTCTGGACTTGCGGCCTTTACTACTCCCTCTTCATGAACACAATGGGATCGGCTCCTGTGAAATGAGTATCAGGCATTAGGTAAGAAGTTAAAAAGCAGGACCTCAAGGGCAATGATCTCTAGATTACTCCTCGTGCCACATGCCCCAGTGGGGATAGACATAGAAAGATAGGCCGGGGGGTGGATGTATGCCTGAGGAGCTGTTGGAGGGGGCAGGGTTTTCAGTTCTTGGCACTCTGACTAAGAGAGGGAACATCGAAAATACATTAGCCATCGAAAGCAAGTTTCCTATTCAGGATATCCAGGGGCACAGATGAGGGAGGGAAAAGACTTCTGGTTTAAAGGGCATTTATTTGAATGCATGAGGCCTCACTGGTGAGGCAGATGGGCTCAGAGCATGAATTAGCTCTGGGGTCTGGAATATTATAGCCATAACAGAAACATGGCTGAGAGAAGGGCAGGACTGGCAGCTCAGTGTTCCAGGATACAGAAGCTACAGGTGGGACAGAAGGACAAATAAGTGAGGAGGAGGTGCCCTTTTGATAAGGGAGGACATAACACCACTGCTTAGACAGGATACTCTTAAAGAGTCACCAAATGAGGCCACATGTTTAGAACTTAGAAACAAACCAGGGGTGGTCACTCTGTTGGGATTGTTTTATAGACCCCCAAATAGCCGGCAAGTACTAGAGGAGCAGATGTGTAGAGAGATTGGCGATAACAGTCGGAATAATAGAGTAGTATTGGTTGGAGACTTTAATTTTCCCAGTGTTGACTGAACCACCCAGAGAGTAAAAGGCCCGTACTGAGTGCAATTTGTCAAATGTGTCCAAAAACGTTTCCTAAATCAAGATGCAACTCTAACAAGGCCCAACTCTACTCAGGCGGGTGCAACACTGGACCTCCCCTCAGAAAACGTGGTCGGACAAGTGACTGAAGTGTCAGTGGGAGAGCACTTTGGGTCCAGTGACCACAACTGTCTTCGTTTTAACATAGTTATGGAAAAAGATCAGACAGATCCACAAATTAAGGTGTGAAACTGGAACAGAGACAGGTTTGGGGCCATTAGGCAGGATCGAGCAGAGGTCGATTGGGTGAATTAAAAATAACACAAAACCAGGTTATAGTCCAACAAGTTTATCTCACAGCACCAGCTTTCAAAGCGCGGGTGATCATTCTAAAAGATGAAAGCTTAAACTAAATGTGTTTGTTATTACATTCCATGACACTGCAATCCTGTTGCTATAAATTCTGTACCTTATGATTGTGCTCCACAACCACCTGATAAAGCAGCGAACCAAAACCAATCGCTCCCAAATAAACCCACTGGACTGGAAGCTGGGGTTGTGTGATTTTTAACTTTGCCCATCCCAGTCACCACAGGCTCCTCCACATCATGCTCCCATCAACTGGGTGAGTCTGTTTGGCTCCTCCACATCATGCTACCGTCAACTGGGTGAGTCTGTTTGAAGGAAAAGGAATGACTGGCAAATGGGAGCCTTTTAAAAGTGTGATATTAAGAATCCAGGGCAAATTTGTCCCTGTTAGAGAGAAGGGAAAAGCTGGCAGGTTTAGGGATTTGTGGCTTATGAGGGATATTGAAGTTCCGGTCTGGAAAATGAAGATGGTATACATTGGATTTAAGCTATCCGAATCTACCTTACCTACCTCACCAGACTGATTGACACAATCAACCTGTGAAGACCCTACAATCCTCTCAGTTCTCTGCAGCATTTCGATCTGTAGAACCCACTCCAATGCCTGTGACTCTCCCAATCCAGCTCCTATCAGATTCCCTATCTGTTTGACATCCAACCGTCGCCAGCACCCACCCTATCAATACAAGTTCCTCCAGTCTCTATCTATCCGCCCATCTCTCTAACCTTCTCCAGCTCTTACACCCCTATCTGTGTAAACGTCACCGTCCCCTCCAACACTTCCCACTTTGACCAACTGCGAGAGATTAGTAATGTTCCCTTATCTGTGAAACTGTCTCCAACCAAAATTGCCCTTGTTATCTCCTGGAAAATCTGTCTGATTCCACATCCTCCATGTCTAAATAACCTGCAGAACCTAAACCTTCCTATATCTATAAACATCTACTGTCACGACTACCCCCCATAAGTCTGTCTGGTCTTCCCGTCTGTACAACCGTCTATACCTCTGTCATCTGCTCCGTTCCCTAAACCATCCCTGTCTGTGTAAACCTCCCCAACCTGACAACATCCTTATCCCTGTAAAGTGCTCCACCTCTCCCAATCTTCTTTGCTCAGTGAAACTGCTCCAGCTCTCCACATCTCTGAAGGGTCCTGCAGTTCCCGAAAACATCCCTCTATGTGGAACTTCCACCAGAGACCACTACCCACCATATCTCTTATCCCCTGCTGATCCCTCTATCTCTGTTCCCAGCTTCAGTCCCGACAACCCTACTTCCATGTACAACATCATCAAGTCCCTGCAATCCTCCAGATCTGAGGAAACTCCAGCAGACATTGTCACTCCCTCATGATCTGTGACTGCCTACAGTGATTTGAAACTTCTGCAATTCGATAACCTCTCCAGTCTCCTTGCCCCTGGAGATCATGGTGACCTACTCCAAACCTCTCAACCCTCCCTGCCTGTGTTCATCATCAAGTTGATACAACTCGTCTCATGTCTGTAGTGCCCTGCAGACTCTACAATCCTCCCCGTTTTTGTGAATGCTGCCTATCACTATTACTGTCCCTATCTGTGTGACTGCCTCCAGTTACTACAGCCTCTTTACTGTGTAGCCCCCATCAGACCCTAAAGCCATGCTATCTGTGTAACCTCCTTCAGGTCTATATCCTTCAACTTGCTGAAACCTGCTGTCACCATTGCAACCCCCATTATTACTCAACGTTGTTTCGTCTTTAAAACCATCCCTATCAGTGTGATCTCCTCCACTGTGTACAACACTCCCAGTCTGTGCAATGGGCGATGTGTGGTTATATAAAAGGGGAATTTTAAAAAAAAATCTGTTGGATTCTACATTTTGGTGTGACCATAAATGGCAGAATAGATAAGGGTGGGGGAGACTAGTAGCGGTCGAAGTTATTTGAAATTTAGGAAGCATTTTGATAAGCTTCAACAAGGCCTAAGATTAGCTCGGGAGAGAATAGGGCCCCTGAAAGGTCAATGAGGCTGTCTGTGTGGAATCACTGCTGATGGGGGAGATCTGAAACAAATAATTTGCATTTTGATTTGCTTTGGAGAAAGATATGGAAGCTCGGGAAATGGGAAAATACATAGTGATGTATCGAACAGAGTTCACATTGGAGAACAGGATGGTTTAAAATGAAAAAAAGTTGATAAAACCTTGGGACATGATCAAATGTATCCCAGCGCTCTGTGAGAAGCTCGGGCGGAATTTACAGGGCACCTCACAGGGATACTTGTATCATAAACAGCCACTACAGACCAGTGAGACTGATGGAAGAGGGGGGTAAGTTGTTGGAGGAGATTCTGAGAGAAAAGGATCATCATGCATTTGGAAAGGCAAGGATGGATCAGCGATGGTCAGCATGGCTTTGTGCACGGGAAACCATGTCTCTCAAACTGGATTGAATGTTTGTGGAGGTAGAAAAGTGATAGATCAAAGCAGACCAGTGGATGATGTCCACATTAACTTTAGCAAGGCCTTTGACAAGGTTCTGCATGGCAGACTGGTTAATAAGTTTAGATCACACAGAACCAGGGAGCACTGACCAACTGGAAACAAAATTGGATTGACGGTAAGAGACAGAGCAGCTCATAGAGAGTTGCTGCTCAAACTGAAGGCCTGTGACCAACGGTGTGTCATGGGGTTCGGTGCTGGGTCACTGCTGTGCATCATTTATATGAACGGTTTGGATGATAATACAGGAGTCATGGTTAGCAAGTTTGTAAGTGAGACTGGAAGTGGTGGTAAAGTGGACAGTGAAGAGGATTATTTGAGAGTGGTCCAGTGAGTTTAGGAATAGCAAGTGGAGAAATACACAGTGTTGCACTCTGGTAAAGCTGACCAGAGCTGGACTTGTACAGTCAGAGACCCAGGGATGCAGGTAAAAGGTTCTGTGAAAGTGGTGTCACAGGTAGACAGGTTGGTGAAGCAGATGTTTGGGATGCTTACCTTCATTGGTCAGTGCATTGAGATTAGGAGTTGGGATACCATGTCATGTTATATCTATACAGGACATCAGTGAGGCCACCATAAAAATAGTGTTGATTACCTGGAAAAACTGAACTGGTTCACATATGTCCTTTAGGGAAGGACATCTGACATTGTTACCTGACATCTGACACCATGGCTCACGTGTGGCTCCAAACCCGCTGCAATATGGCTGACTCTGAGCTGCCCTCTCGGAAATTATCTGTGGGGCAAAGAATGCTGACTCAATCAGTGACATCCTTATCGAATGAATGAATACATAAAAAATGCGTGTCCCTCCCTAACACTGCAATCCCTTCCAGCGCAGCAATCCGTACTGGCTTTGTAACACCGTTCAGGCCCTTGCCCCTCTCTGTAACACTCTCACCACCTCCAGCACCTTCACCTCTCCCTCTTCCTATCATCTGATTCCCCTTCCGACTGCACTCCTCCTGC
>NW_025214488.1:7534-10642 GCF_004010195.1 Chiloscyllium plagiosum | reverse complement strand
GGGTTATCCTTGATCTTATCCGCCAAAGAGTTTTCATGCCCTCTCTTAGCTCTCCTAATCCCTTTCTTCAGGTCCCTTCTGGCTATCCTGTATCCCTCCACTGCTCTGTCTGAACCCTGTTTCCTCAACCTTAGGAAAGCCTCCTTCTTCACTAATCTCCTTTCGGGAAGGACATCAAATATTCTAACCTGGTCTGGCCGACATGTGACTCCAGACCCACAGCAATATGGCTGACTCTGAGCTACATTCTCAGTAATTTGCAGAGGGGTCAAAAAACGTTGTTCCAGGCAGTGAGACCCACATCCCATGAATGAATAACTAAAAATACCTATGTCCCTCCCTACCTCTGCAAACTCCTCCAGCTTCAGCAATCCGTCCTGGCTTTGTAACACCCTGACCACTCTCTGTAACACTCTCACCATCTCCAGCACCTTCACCTCTCCCTGTTCCTATCGTGTCAATGAACCCTGACCGTGGCTCCCCTTCCCACAGCCCTCCTCCTGCGAGCAGACCCATTGCAATCCATTAACATTTACTCCAAAACCACTCTCTCACTTCAGGATTTTAAGTACTTTTTGGTGATCTTCTCAGCCTCCTTAGCTAGTATGATCCCTTTTGTCCTGAGTTAGGGATCAGTGGGAATTTCTTGCTGAGGTTTTTACTGTTTCAGTGGAATGTCCTTTTGTTGAGTGTTTTACACTGTCCCTTCAAATGTTTTCCACTGTTCATTTCCAGGCACATATTTCTGTCTGTTTAGCCTGTTTACCTTGGCCAGTTCTCCTCTCAAACTCATGTAATTGGCTATTTTTGTTTCTAGTTGTAGCTTGTCATTTCTGTGATTCACTTTAAAACTTTATGTTTATTTAAACTGCACTTTATCACAATTTCCCGAAGGATCTCTCCAGGTGACATTACTCATTCACTAAGTTTCATTACACGGTCACTCTGCGATAGTTATGTCCCTTAACAGTTGCACAATGTGTTTTCCAAAGAAACACAGAAAAAAATAACCGAACTCATCTTCCAATATCAATGTTGACCGTGGGATTGACCCAGATTATATAAATATTGAAGTTTTCCAAAATTATCACAATGCCTTTGTTAAAAAATTCCAATGAGTTCCTGTTTAATGCAGTGATGAGCAATGGAATGCTGTTCGGTGGCTAAAACTGTTCTGCTCCTTGTGTCCTTGGCAAGTAGTCGCCAGGATTTACATTCAGACTGACTCTACTTCATGATCTGAGGCCAAATGCTTTCTCTGTAATGCCTTTGTTATCCATTATTGTTAGCGTTGCCCATTTTGCCTGAGTTTGCACAAGACTGAACCACTGAATATTTTTGTTCAGCCTGTATCCATGTCTCCCTGGTGTCTAAATCTCTTTTATCTCTGTGTCACAAATCCATCGACCTTATTGCAGCAACGTTGTCCATTAAAAAAAAAACATAATATACTCTCTTCCACAATTTTCTGTCACAAATCTATTCACTGATGTACAATTTTAGTTAAACTCCGTCCCATCCTGTTCTTTTCTGCTTGTCTTCAGCCACATTCCCATGCTGTTCCATTACTTCACCTTTTCCCTTTGGATTTGGAAAGCTCCTTTCACCTGCATCCTCTGTCAGTTTAATGCCCTGTCCATAAACCTACCGACATGATTGGCCATGACACTGCTCCCAGCACAGTTCCAGGGGGACAATCCTAATAGATGTTTTTTTTAAAATCAGGTATAGGATGTGTGAAGCTCTGGCTGACCAGCCTTTCTTGCCCAGCCCTAGCTGCCCTTGAACTGAGTAACTTGCTCAGCCATTTCAGAGGGTAATTGAGAGGCAAACACTTTGCTGTGGAGATGTCGTGCAGACCATGTCAGGATGGGTAGATGTCCTTCTTTAAAGGACAAGTGTTTGGATTTGTTGTACATCAGTAATGGTTTCATACTTATTTGTGGATTGTTAATTATTATTTTTAAAATTATTGATTTCAAATGTCTCCTTTTCAGATGGCGGGATTCAATCCTGCCTCCCCTGAACATTAGCTGAGGTTTTGGATACATTCTCTCGCAATAATTCCACTCGGCCATTACTTCACCTGCTCACTGGGTGCTCATCCGTGAGCACTCATACCAGGGCATCATGAAGCTAAACCCATTCTTCCGACACAATTGTGTGATCCTGACATCTTCCAGCAATCTGAGACTATTAATTAATTTCGCTCCATTTTCCAGATCTCTGTGGAACTCACTGCCATTCTCCATGTGTAACCCTCGCTGCATCTGTTTAATTTCCCATTCTGTCTATTTCTCTGTCTCCTGTAGGTACTCAGGAAACTCATGACTCAATAGCCTTCCCAGCTGCTGGGTGGATCATCCATTACCTCATTGAATGCAGTTGGTCTGCCAGAGAGAGACAAAGGGAAAGGAGATCTGGAGCCTTCAATAAATCCTGTAGTGAAGTAAGGTCACCCACAGTGCACAGAGCAAAGAACAATGAGAGGGCTCCAAACATCTGTGAACACAACATGACATAGATACACTGCTGGAGGGGAGTATAATACACACACACAACCCCAGGCTCAATCACCACCCCAATGTAAGTTCTGTTATATTAAAACTAACTACTCTGCAACAGTGTATCTATGGCACGTCTTGTGTTCCAGTGTCTTCATGAATTTTTAATTCCTATAACAGATCCTATCGCTGTAACCTCCTCCCTTCCCGATAGTCCCTCCACATATTTTAAATGTACTGCATACCAGACTACCATCCCTATCGCTGTAACTGCTTCACTGTCTACAACATGCCTTATCTCGGTCGTCTCCTCCTCCAATAAGGTAAAAACAAGGACTGCAGATGCTGGAAACCAAAGTCTAGGTTAGAGTGGTGCTGGTAAAGCACGGCAGGTCAGGCAGCATCCGAGGAGCAGGAAAATCGATGTTTCGAGCAAAAGCCCTTCATCAGGAACAGAGGCTGGGAGCCTGCAGAGTGGGGAGATAAATAGGAGGGGGTGGGGATGGGGCGAAAGTAGCATAGAGTACAATAGGTGAATGGGTAGGGAAGAAGGTGATAGGTCAGAGTGGAGGATGGGGGAAGGTAGCAAAGAGTACAATGGGTG
>NW_025214488.1:0-6337 GCF_004010195.1 Chiloscyllium plagiosum | reverse complement strand
AGGCTATCTGGTGTGTTCTGTGGTGGAACTGGCCCACCTGGGAGCAGGTACGGCGGAGGTGGAGGAATTGGGAATAGGGGTTGGGAATTTTGCAGGCGGTAGGTGGGAAGAGGTGTAATCTATGTAGCTGTGGGAGTTGGTAGGTTTGTAAAAATTGTCGGTGTCAAGTCGGTTGTCATTAATGGAGAAGGAGAGGTCCAAGAAGGGGAGGGAGTTATCAGAGATGGTCCAGGTAAATTTAAGGTCAGGGTGGAATGCGTTGGTGAAGTAGATGAATTGTTCAACCTCCTCGAGGGAGCACGAGGTGGCGCCAATGCAGTCATCAATGTTGCGGAGGAAGAAGTGGGGAGTGGTGCCATTGCATCTACGGAAGATGGACTATTCTACGTCGGCAACAAAGAGACAGGCATAGCTGGGGCCCATACGGGTGCCCATGGCTACCCCTTTGGTCTGGAGGAAGTGGGAGGATTTGAAGGAAAAATTGTTAAGGGTGAGGACAAGTTCAGCCAAACGAATGAGAGTATCGGTGGAAGGGTAATGTAGTGGACGTCGGGAGATGAAGAAACGGAGGGCTTGGAGGTCCTGGTCATGGTGGATGGAGGTGTAGAGGGTTTGGATATCCTTTGTGAAGATGAAGCTTTGGGGGCAGGAAAACGGAAGTCTTGGAGGAGTGGAAGGTGTGAGTGGTGTCTCGAATGAAGGTGGGTAGTTCCTGGACTGGGGAATAGGACAATGTCAAGGTAGGCAGACATAAGTTCAGCGGTGTACGAGCATGCTGAGACAATGGATCGGCCAGGGTGGTCAGGCTTGTGGATATTGGGAAGGAGGTAGAACCGGGCAGTGGGGTATCCCGGACTATGAGGTTGGAAGCTGTGGGTAGGAGATCTCCTCCTGAGGTGATGAGGTTCTGTATGCTCTAGGAGATGACGGTTGGTGATAGGAGGTGGATCTTTGTAGAGGGGGTGGTAGGAGGAGGTGTCTTTGAGTTGGCATCATGGCTTCAGCGGTGTAGAGGTCAGTGCACTACACTACCACAGCACCCCCTTTATCTGCTGGTTTGATGGTAAGGTCGGTATTGGAGCAGAGGAAGTGGAGGGCTGCACGTTGTGAGGGTGATAGCATGGAGTAGAGGAGGGGGTAGATAGATTGAGGTGGTTAATGTCTCAGTGGAAGTTGGAAATGAAGAAATCAAAGGCAGGTAATAATCCAGCGCATGGTGTCCAAGTGGATGGAGTATATTGGAGGGCGGCAAAGAGGTCCTCAGAAAATAGGCGGGTGTCTTCATTGTAAAAGTAAGCTCTGAGGCGGAGGTGGTGGAAGAAGTGTGCGATGTCACGGCGTGTATTAAATTCATTGATGTGTGGACGGAGGGGGATAAAGGTGAGGCATTTGCTGAGGACTGATCATTCGTCCTCAGTGAGGGGTGGGGGTGGTGTCAGCAGAATGCAGGTGAGTGGCGTTGGTGGGGGTGGTGTCAGCAGAATGCAGGTGAGTGGCGTTGGTGGGGGAGGAATTGGTGGCAAACACGGCAGTGGCGGGGGGGCGTGGAAGTCACTGAGTGTGTGACATCACCGATGATGTGAGGGGCGTAAGTGATGTTACTTGTGGTGTTTGAGGAATTATGAGGGGCGGAAATGGCATTTACTTTATTTTAACCAATAATTTTCTGTCACAAATCTGTTTGACAATGTCGTATTTTAATTAATCTCAGTCCCTTACTGATTCTTTCTTTTGGTCTTCATTCACATCTCCATGATGTTCCAATATTTCAACCTTTATATCTCAGATCTGTCCCCCTCCTCATCTGTGTCCGTTTATAGCACACTGCATAATCTGGTGCCAGAGGAGCCTATCCCAATAAAATAGCTCAGACCTCCCTGAGTACTGGTAGATATGCTCACTGGTCAGAACCACTTCTGATGATACCATTGTGTGATCCTGATACATTCCTGCACTCTGCTGATATCACTCAGTCTCTCTCCATATGAGTGGGTCTAATTGCAGTTTGTATCAGTCGCTCTTGCAGCTACTCCAGATCCTGAGCCAACATCATTCTCCACTCCAGAGCAACTGCACAGGCCATGGATGGAGACTGGGAATTTCCAGATCTCTGTGGGACTCAGTGCCATTCTCCATGTGTAATCTTCACTGCATTAGTCTAATTTCCCATTCTGTCTACTTCTCTGTCTCCTGTAGGTATTCCTGATGTCCCTGGCACAGCAGAATTCCCAATTCCTGTCTCGTCCATCACCACATTGAAGCTGGTTGGTCAGCCAGAGAGGGATGGAGAGTGAGATCTGGAGCCTTCAGTAAATCCTTCCACCGGTAAGATCACTCACAGTAAACAGCACAGGGGGGAGTTAGTGGACTTTAATTCTGACCCTGAGGGCATGATGTAGCAACAATGCTGGGCAAGGAACATGAGAAAATTCTCAGGCTTCATTATCACCATCTTGTCTGTAAATTCATCTGTTCCACAGAACCCTCCCTATGTCTGTCAGTTTCTCCATTGTCTGCTTCATAGATACCACTTCCCCTATCGTCATCAGCCCCTACAATCCTGCCTAACTATGTAAGCTCGTCATACCAGTACAACTCTCCATGTCTCTGCGTTTGTATTTAATCATGGGTTCTGTCACATCTCTCCTTATCTGTGAAAACACACTCTTCAGTTCCTTCAGCCATCCTGGTCAGTGTAGTCCTTTCACGACCTGAAAAACCTCCCTGTCTTGGTGACTTTTTTGAACTCCTACTACCTTCATGATCTCTGTAACCTTCCCGTCACGACAACAAACAGGCTCTGTACAGTAGTAACCTCCTCCAGCTGTTAGACTTCTCCTTGTCTCTGGGCAAAAAGCAGAGTGAACCTGCTTCTCTCATAAATTGGTTTCTATATTTCTAATGATGACTATGAACTCTTCCTGTCTCTAAACCTCACTCAGTCTCTGTAAACTCTGCTGGTCCCGATTGATGTAATTTCCTTCGGAATCTACAAGACTTTATACCTTTAACCTACTCCAGACGTGACCACACAGTTTATTTGTATAACCTCCATGAGTCATAGAGTCATAGAGATGTACAGCACGGTTACAGACCCTTCGGCCCAGACTGTCCTTGCTGACCAGATATCCCAACCTAATAATGTCTCACCTGCCACCACCCTGCCCATATCCCTCCAAACCCTTTCTATTCATATACACACCCAAATGCCTCTTAAATGTTGCAATTGTACCAGCCTCCGCCACATCCTCTGGCCTCTCGTTCCATTCACGTACCACCCTGTGTGTGAAAAAGTTGCCCTTTAGATCTCTTCCATATCTTTCCCCTCTCACCCTAAACCTATGCCCTATAGTTCTGGACTCCTCGACCCAAGGGAAAAGGCATTGTCTATTTATCCTAAACAAGCTCCTCATAATTTTGTAAACCTCTGTAAGGTCACCCCTCAGCCTCCGACACTCCAGGAGAAAGCTGCCCCAGCCTGTTCAGCCTCTCCTTGTAGCTCAGATCCTCTAACCCTGGCAACATCCTTGTAAATCTTTTCTGAACCCTTTCAAGTTTCACAATATCTTTCTGATAGCAAGGAGACCAGAATTGCACACAATATTCCAACAGTGGCCTAACGAATGTCCTTTACAGCGGCAACATGACCTCCCAACTCCTGTACTCAATACTCTGACCAATAAAGGAAAGCATATCAAATGCCTTCTTCACTAACCTGTCTACCTGCGACTACACTTTCAAAGAGCTATGAACCTGTACTCCAAGGTCTCTTTGTTCAACAACACTCCCTTGGTTCTTACCATTACGTGGTTAAGTCCTGCTAAGATTCACTTTCCCAAAATGCAGCACCTCGCATTTATCTGAATGAAACTCCATCTGCCACTTCTAAGCGCATTAGCCCATCTGGCCCAGATCCTGTTGTCATCTGAGGTAACCCTCTTCGCTGTCCACTACACCTCCAATTTTGGTGTCATCTGGAAGCTTACTAACTGTACCTCTTATGCTTGCAAACAAATCATTTATGTAAGTTACAAACCCAGTAGAGGACCCAGCACCGATCATTGTGGCAATCCACTGGTCACAGGCCTCCAGTCTGAAAAACCACACTCCGCCACCACCCTCTGTCTTCTACCTTTGAGCCAGTTCTGTATCCAAATGGCTACCTCTCCCTGTATTCCATGAGATCTAACCTTGCTAATCAGTCTTACATGGGGAACCTTGTCAAACGCCTTACTGAAGTCCATATAGAGCACATCTACTTATCTGCCCTCCTCAATATTCTTTGTTATTTCTTCCAAAAATTCAATCAAGTTTCTGAGACATGATTTCCCACGCACAAAGCCATTTTGTCAATCCCGAATCAGTCCTTGCCTTTCCAAATACTCGTACGTCCTTTCCCTCAGTATTCCCTCCAATAACGTGCCCACCACCGAGGTCAGGCTCACCGGTCTATAGTTCCCTGGGTTGTCTGTACCACCCTTCTTAAACAGTGGCACCATGTTTGCCAACCTCCAGTCTTCCGACACCTCACCTGTGACTATCAATGATACAAATATCTCAGCAAAAGGCCCAACAATCACTTCTCGAGCTTCCCACAGAGCTCTCGGGTACAACTGATCAGGTCCTGGGGATCGATCCACATTTAACCGTTTCAAGACATCCAGCACTTCCTCCTCTGTAATCTCGGCATTTTGCAAGGTGTCACTATCTATTTCCCTACAGTCTATATCTTCCATATCATTTTCGACAGTAAGTACTGATGCAAAATATTAATTTAGTATCTCCCCCATTTTCTGTGGCTCCACACAAAGGCTGCCTTACTGCTCTGTGAGGGCCCCTATTCTCTCCCTAGTTACCCTTAGTCCCTAATACATTTGTAAAAACCCTTTGGATTCTCCTTAATTCTATTTGCCAGAGCTATCTCGTGTCCCCATTTTGTCCTCCTGATTTTCCTCTTAAGTATACGCCTACTTCCTTTATACTCTTCTAAGTATTCAGTCGATCTATCCTATCTATACCTGGCCTATGCTTCCTTCTTTTTCCTAACCAAACCCTCAATTTCTTTCGTCATCCAGCATTTCCTATACCTGTCAGCCTTCGCTTTCACCCTGACCGGAATATACTTTCTCTGGATTCTTGTCATCTCATTTCTGAAGGCTTCCCATTTTCCATCCGTCCCTTTACCTGTGAACATCTGTCTCCAATCAGCTTTCGAAAGTTTTTGCCTAATACCGTCAAAATTGGCCTTTCTTCAATTTAGAACTTCAACTTTTAGACCTGGTCTGTCCTTTTCCATCGCTATTTTAAAACGAATAGAATTATGGTCGCTGGCCCCAAAGTGCTCCCCCACTGACACCTCAGTCACCTGCCCTGCCTTATTTCACAAGAGTAGGTCATGTTTTGCACCTTCTGTAGTAGGTGCATCCACATACTGAATGAGAAAACTGTCTTGTACACACGTAAGAAATGCATCTCCATCTAAACCTTTCACACTATGGCAATCGCAGTCGATGTTTGGAAAGTTAAAATCCCCTACCATAACTACCCTATTATTCTTACAGATAGCTGATCTCTCTTTACAAGTTTGTTTCTCCGTTTCCCTCTGACCATTGGGGGTCTACAACACAATCCCAATAAGGTGATCACCCCTTTCGTATTTCTCAGTTCTACCCAAATAACTTCCCTGGATGTATTTCTGGGAATATGATTCCTCAGCACAGCTGTAATGCTATCCCTGATTAAAAATGCCACACCCCCTCCTCTCTTGCCTCCCTTTGTATCCTTCCTGGAGCACTTGTATCCTGGAACATTAAGCTGCCAGTCCTGCCCATCCCTGAGTCAAGTTTCTGTAATTGCTATGAGATACCAGTCCCATGTTCCTAACCATGCCCTGAGTTCATTTGCCTTTCCTGTTAGGCCCCTTGCATTGAAGTGAATGCAGTCTAATTTATTAGTCCTACCTTGGCCCTGACTGTTTGAATCACTTCTGTTCTCAGCTGTACCTGTCTCAGATCGAGCTCCCCAAATCCTTCCTGTGATAGTTACCACGTACCATCCCTGCATTCCTCCAAATCCATGTAAAGCCCTCCCATCGTTAAAACCTTCCCTGTAACTGTCACCTGTTCCAGCTTCCAAACCCTCCCTATCTCTGTGAGACACAACCCTGTCCCACTTACTCCCCTCGGCTCTGTCACTAAATGCCAGTAGTCACTATGATATCAGGGTAAGATGTGAAAGCAGGAATACTTAGATGGGTTAGATGATCATGCCTGATCATATTGAATGGTGGGACCGACTCTGTGGTCAAATGGCCGATACCTGCTCTTCTTTCCTGTGC
>NW_025214487.1:41581-44736 GCF_004010195.1 Chiloscyllium plagiosum | reverse complement strand
CAAACTCCCTGCTACTTTCGTCTTTTCCATTATCCATGGGCAAATCTCACCATCGAAACAATCAATATTTCAGCTAGCTTCTTCCTTTAAATAAGTATTAAAGTCCTTGCTTTCACTTTAATTTTTTATTTGTCATTAACATTCAAATTCTTGTTCTCTTCATCAATATTTGTCATTTGTCAGTTCCTATTTTTTTAATCTCCTAATCGGTGTTTGCACAGACGATGATCAATTTCTTTAGACTAGACGGGAATTTGATATTTAGCCATAAATGGTACATTCTTCTCTTACAATCTACACCATTGAATAGTTCCTTGATAAGAATACCTAAATATTACCTTAACTGTATCCCACTGTTTATCCAGTCTCTTACCTCACCTTTTTTTCCATCTCCCACTGAGGTAAACGCTGTCATCACCTTCTTGTGCTTGATCTTCTTTCAGTTTCAGGCACGAGCTTGATATCCATGATTTTCTATTTTACATTGCATATGAAATTCCGGAAAGCTGTGACCACTTTTGTTGAACGAATCGTTTACTGGCTTATTACTGATGATCCTATCTCGTTTCATACATACCAGGACGAAAATAGCTTGTTCACCAGTTGATCCTATAACGTATTCTTCGAAAAACTCTTATAAGTACACCCCATGAATACAACCACAAGGTTGTATTTGTCAATTTGTTTCATCCAATCAACGTGAAATTTAAAATTGTAATGACTTATTCGATACCTTTCTTACAAAATCCCACTATTCCTTGGTTTGTGCTCTCCATCTACGCTCTTAAGAAACACAGGAATAAGACCCACCAGTGACTTATTTTCCTTTCTCATGACCACACATAGTCATCCAGAGAACCATTTCTAACTATTTCACTGATATCCGATGGTTTTAAACATGAAACAATGCAGCAAAAAAACTAGCCCTTCGGACCACCATGGTTGCGCCTACCATGATGCTTTTCTAATTTAATCTCATCTGCTTTCTCATGTTCTGTGACCCTTCATATCCTGCCTGTTCATGTGTCTGTCTAAATTTCTCTTAACTTCGACATTGCATCTACTTCTAGCACCTCAACTGGCAGCATTTTCCAGGCATGTGCAAGCCTCTGTGTAAAAAAAAAACAGAAATGCTTGCCTCTCGTTTCAACTTTCCCTTTTCACATTGAAGCATATCAAACGAGCTGGCCAAATTCCCTCTGTCTTGTTCGTTTACTTCTTAAACATGAAGGACTCTTGAAAACTCAGTTGAATGGTCCCTTCCGTGACCATTTTGGAACCACTCCTCTGAAACAACTTTCATGTCATACCCATTGTTCTGTGACTTTTTACATCAACATTTTAAAAATGCGGCACGCATTCAATTTCGGAATTCTATCATTAATTCTATCTTTTTACTGAGGACATACGAGTTTTTTCAGTTTGATTTTTTTCCTGTCTCTTTCCATTTTGATTGCATTGGTTCAATTTCTTCCTTCCCTTTCAACTCGCGATTTACATGTCGTCTTCAGATTATTTTTTTGGAATTTTCTAAAGTGACAGAAGATAACGATATAATATGTCCACCTGTTCTTTATTTCCTGTTGCTAATCCTACAGTCATGCCTTCTAAGGACTCATTGCTCAATGTAAGGTTGAATGCAATGTAATCATTACGACATGAGCTGTTGACTGATTAAACCTGTGGATCGTGAGTCAAATAACCTTCATCACAAGAAGGCAATTTATGGAAAAGTATGATTTCATTTTACCGAGTTCATTCCAATAATTGGTTTTAAATTTGAAACGTCATTAATTTGATCAATCTCGTGCTGGAAGATTCCAATCCACTGACGATGCCTCATGAAGGTGAATTACATTAAACTTTCACCATTGGATGAAGTGTTGGAATTTTATTGTTTGTATTATTAGTACAATTTATATTGTTCCTTCTCAGAATAAGGAAACAGCTGACTTGAATATGACCCACTCCCGGTCAAAATACCACTGGTTTTGTCTATTAGGTTGTCCATCATGAACTTCTGGCTCTTTCTGGGCAGTGTGGCCGTATCTATTCTGGCTGCAGCCTCAACAGGCACATTTGATTCGAAATTGGATGAAGACTGGAAAAATTGGAAAACACAACATGGGAACCAGTACAGCAAGGCAAAAGGAGAGTCTGTAATGTTAAGCTCACTCAGAATAGGAATGATCTGCACACAATTGACAGAGATTGAGAATATGTAGTTGCAGTCAATGACAGGTACCTGTTGAGTGAAGTGACATTGAGAAAATATTGGTCTTGAAATTCAATGGGTATTCTCCAAGTTTCTAACTTCATTAGAGAACTGATCAAACACAAAGTGAATCAGTAGCGACTTGGTGTATCTTAATTTACTAGGATCCCGTTGCAGTCCTGTTGGATTTACTACAAAGACCACAAACTGTCTCTAGAAGATTAAGATCCATTCTTGGTGTTGAAGAGGCAATTGTAAGTGGGCAGCTTGGAGACAGAGGGATGGGGAAGCCGTCTGATCATCCCAAGCGGCCCATTCAATGAAGCGTCTCTTTGCCGACACTGATTTTACTATGCTGGCAGCTTAAGGCAGGTCTCTCACACAACAGGATAAGAAGGTATATACATGCACAGTAATTGCCCATGTATTGGCCTCGGCTTTTTCGCAAGGTCGTGGCTTATTGAATTCCCTGCCTGCCACTGGCTTAATCTTACTTCAGACTGGGACAGGTGGTAGTCGAGAGAACGTATCTATTGTCAACGTCATTCATGACGGTCGACTAAACCATCCTCTTGTTCAGCTATTTTATTCTTAATTCACTTTCAGCATGAATCTCACAGACTGGCAGCTCGACAGGTTTTGCTATGGGTGCGTTATATTGAGTGGGGTGAGGGGAACCTGATTAATAATTTTCAGATCTGTGTGGGAGGATGGACCCTGACAGCAAAATGTTATTTCAGGTTTCACAAGCGGATTTTTAATGCTTCTGTATAATTTTATAAATGAAAGATGCTGCAGCCTGATTATATTAATCTCTTTATTCAGGATGAGGAGAGCTACAGGAGAATGATATGGGAGGACAATATGAGATACATCGAACAACACAACATCGAACACTCATTGGGAAAACGCACATCTAAAGTGGGAATGAACAAATTTG
>NW_025214487.1:39734-41201 GCF_004010195.1 Chiloscyllium plagiosum | reverse complement strand
TATGGACGGCAGTCACACTATGGATACACCTCTATGTTGTTAAGTCTTCACAGATGCTGTCCATTATGACGTCTGGAAGCCGGAGTTGCATTCTGTACTGTGGAAGCTGCTCCCTTCGGCATCAATTTTCTTCTTGAGTCTGCTGGATCTCTGGCTCCGCCCTACCTGTCGTTGACTAAACATTACTCACAGCAGTTAAACTAGTCTGCATTCCAATCAAATTGAAGTACATGATCCTTCTCTCTGTATTATTGCTCCTCAGGACAGTTGGTCATTTCCCCTATTCTTGGCATCTCAAAAAAATGTGACTAATTACAGCAACATTACACCAGCATTCCATGAATTGAAAATACATTAATCGAATTGAATTGGATTGAATTGAGCTGAACTGAACTGAACTGAACTGAACTGAATTGAATTGAATCGAATTGAAATTAATGTGACGTGTACTGAGGAACAGTGAAAAGATTTGTCTTGCGAACAATACAGGCAGATCACTGAGTTAAGTCGCACAGATAAGTAAATAATAGCGACAATGACTACGTCAGGCCTTGGTTCTGTACTCACCTTTCCCATTAAGAAAATCATCCTCTCACCATTTGCCCTGTCAATCCCCCTCGAATCGTATTTGTTTCAGTATGAGCAGCACTCATTCTCCTCAACTTTATTGTGGAGTGGGCCCAGTCTGTCAAAATGTTTCTCTTGTGATAACCCTCTTCTTCGTAGGAATAGTTTTGATTAACCAGCTTCAAATTTCCTTCCAAATATTCCTTCGTAACGAGTGAAATCAATGCTCATCACAGTGCCTTCTGTGTTTGTCCAATGGCAACAAGACTTCCCCACTTTGATACTGTCTTTGCTCTGCCTTAAAGACAATATTTGTTTTGCCTCTTTAATAACTTGCTGGACCTATGTGCACACAAATGTTAATAAGTGAACAAAGAGACAAAACTTTTTTTTACCACAGGAAAGCCGATATATTGTGTGCACTTGGAATTTTAAAAGACATGTCATGCAGTGCCACATCAGCTGTTGCTCAAGAAAATAACAGCTTATGGTTTAATGCGTAACATATTGGCATTGGTAGAGGATTTGTTCGCTAAAAAAGAAACAGAGAATGGGATGGTAGAAAGTGAAGACAGAAATAATCCTATTTTTCTTCTGGGATGGAGGGGAACAACTGCACCAAATATTGTCCAGCGAGTAAAGACTAATCAGGTTGGGACTTTACTGAATGGGGTTTATAAGAATGACAGGTGATCCCTTTGAAATTTATATGTTCTTACTGGGTTTGAAAGGGTGAGTGCACAGATGATGTTGACGCGAATGAGAGAGGCTCGGAATTGACATCATCGAATCACAATAACAGCGTTTTGAAATCGAGATGTGGAGGAAATCCTTCTGTCTGAGGCCAGGATGTCTTTGCAGGAAGATAGGATAGTGAAGAAAGCGTTTTTTTATGCTCCC
>NW_025214487.1:26449-33887 GCF_004010195.1 Chiloscyllium plagiosum | reverse complement strand
AGCTCAGGAATTTTGGCATGTGCACAAGGACCCTCACTAACGTCGACAGTTGCACCTTTGAGCGCATACTGTCTGGGTCCGGAAGGCCAGATATGACAACTGCAAAGCTCAGGATCATAACAAACTACTGAAGGTTGTGTGCGCATCCCAGACCATTATGGAATCGAATACTCTATCTATGAACTCCACTTACACATCTCGCTGCAACGAAACGGCAGGCAATATCATCAAGGACCTACCTCACCTTACATGCATTCCGTCAGGTAGAAGATACTGAAGCTTGAACACATCCACCAGCAGGTGCAGGAACAGCTTTTCCCCAGCTGTTATTAGACGGTTATGAGACTGCCTTGCTCAAATCATCTGATCTTGCTGACATTAAATTTGCCTTGTGCCCACTCTCTGCAATGTACCATTTGTCCAAGTCTTTTTTGATCTCTTCATCCTCGCATACTATCATGTGCCTTTATTGCTCCTAAACATGTCACTGTTGTTCGCGACATGTGACAATACATAAATCGAATCAAATCTGAACCCAGGCACACCGAAATTCACAGATTTGTGTAATTCTGAGAAACCTGAACAAACATTTAGACTAAGAGCATTAGTGTGAGACGGTGTTCCAAATGAATGTAGATGCAAACTGGCAATCGTGTTTAGATCAATATGATTTAATGTGGTTATATTTCTGACAACACTAGGGTCAATGTCATTCTGACTGGGCTTTCAGTGCAACTGGTAGCATAGAAGGACAGTGGGCAAAAAAGCATGGAAACCTGGTTTCTCTCAGTGAACAGAATCTGATTGATTGTTACGATCGGGGTTCTGGATGCAATGGTGGATCCGCATCGCGTGGCTTTGAAGAAGTGATTGAACTTCAAGGCATCAACTCTGCTGAAACGTACCCTTACACAGGAAAGGTAAATCCCCAAGACCTCTAGTAAGATTGTGGTGCAGTCGGTTTCATTCTCATTTTGTTATATTTTATTTCTTCGGTCCTGTCTGCGTTCACTTGGAAGTTTTCTTGGAGTTTATTTTAATTACCCCTTGGTGAAGAGCAACGAAATCTGTGAGTGTGTAGAGCAGCATGGACTCACAACTTAGAGAGCCGAGAGAGTTTGGGTTCCTGATGGCTCCTGTCCTGACGCCAAGTCATGGCTGCTCAGGCGGTGATGAGTCTAGGTCCCTGGCAGTGCCCAGATCCAGTACAGTTTCCTGCAGGCAACAGATGAGCTCTGTTTTGTTCATGGCAATGTCTGTATCTATCATAGATTCACAAAATTAGCTGTGCAGGTGAGTCTGGGATTTTGGCAGCATGTGCATCCAGCACAGATTCATGGAGGTAGGGTGCAAGTGGGTTAGTTTTCTGTCAGTGTCTGTATCCAGCAGAGGTTCTTGCAGTCAGAGCGGAGGTGAGTTTTGTTTCCTATCAGAATATGTATCCAGCTCAGATTCATGGAGGCAGACAAGGTGAGTTTGGTTTCCTGTCATTACTACATCCATCATAGATTAATTGAGGCAGAGTGAAGATTAGTTTGGGTTCTGTCAGTGTCGCTATTCAGCGAAGATTCATGGAGAGAGGGGAAAGGTGTTTTCGGGTTCCTGTCATGATCTGTATCCAGCACAGATTCATGGAGATGGGGAGAAGGTGAGTTTGGGTACCTGTCAGTGCAGGTCGCCATCACAGATTCATGGAGGCAGCAATGGAGATTGCGCCCAGTACAAGATCCGGCAAAAACTGCAGTGACTGCATTAGTAAGCGATGTCGAAAGCAGCTCGTGGTAACAACAGAATAGTGTTTGGACCAATGTCATGCCGAGCATCATCAGTGCCAGCTACGTTGCGGAGGTCCATCAAGGCCTCCTTTTGACCAAGGCATCAGTTGAGTCAAGATGCTGCCAAAGATTGGGCGACTTTCATTCTGACGGTGATAGAGAAGGGGACATATGCCTGACCAGCATGTCCATGATGGAGTACCTAGCAAGGACTATGAAGTTGGACGTTTTCTTTATTTCTCCATTTCTTTCTCCTTTATGTTGTATGTTGTGATATTAAATGTGTTTTGTGATGGTGCTGCAGCGTGGCAACACGAGACAACACATTTCACTGTTTATGCAAAGAATATGCACGTCACAGTAAATAACTCAAATGAAAATCCTTCGGTGCTTTTCAGAAGCACGGAATTTCTCGAACATCCATGGCGTTAGACCGTGGAACGCAACGCTTTTCAAATGGGAGCTGCCATCCTGGATCTATGTCAATCCTTCCCTGAGAGTCTGCTCTCAGGTTTCTGAAAGTGTCACTGTACAAGCAGCGTTAAGGGGGCTGAGATAATTTAATCTTTCAGCACTCCCAGTCATCTCAAATTTATCTTGGAATGCTCTCCGACATCTTGACACAACACCTCGTACCCTCAGACAATGTGTCTGAGGAGTTAAGAGTACTTCCATTTCTGTGAATTAATGCTCACCATTCCCACAGTTCAAAGATGTGGAGGTTAGGGGGATTGTCTATGTTAAGCTAACCATAGAGCACCCGGAATTATAGGTTAGGTGTTTAAGCCATGGGAGACGCAGGGTTACAGGGATAAGGTAGGGCCGAATGGGCACTTTCTACACTCTGGGGAATCTATGATACTGTGAGTTAGCATGTGGATGTGACGTTTAGCTGAATCAACGGAACATTCAGCATGTTCTGACCTTCAGACGGGGACGTGCACCATCCACTATAACAGTTAACATACTAACACAGCGAAGGACAGATCTGAAGAGTCAAAAATAAAGGTAGCTATTTTAATCTGTGTGCTTCCCCCATATGCCACATCGGGCTGGTCAGTCACTCTAACATAAGCAACTTTAGATGAAAAGGAACAACTTACGTTTGGAGTATGAGCTATAAGAAGTTAGAAACGTTTGATGAGAAATCTTCGAATTATGTGCTAAAGTCGTTGGTAGGTCTGTGTGTAAATATGGTCCTTTGTTAACAGAGGTGTTTACTCTTTAGGAATGTCATTTACCGTGCATTTTTGCTGGGTAGACATTTGGCATATTGTGGTGTAATTAAGAATCTTAGCTTGAATCTATACTCAGGAGACTTTTTTTGCGTAAGTTGCTTTACGGTTGATGCTGTTCCCCCAGAAGCCGTTCTTGTCTTTGTACACGTAACAATTGTTCAGAGTTATGGATTTGATTGGGGTCAGCCTCTTGCGTGCAAATTCCAGCTTCTTGTCTCAATGTCACACAGTTTCACCCTGTTCTTCAGTTCATTCTTCAAGTCCTTACCCCAGCTCTTCCACACTCTCATGCCTGACCTTATTGTAGATCACTTGTGCGTTATCATACATGGCAGCTATTGCTTTTGTTTTGGGTTTGTGTCAACACTGAATAATTGTTCCTGTGGTAAGCTGTGGTAAGCTAAGTTCATTGTCTGCCCATCCACTCTGCTCTCCAAAATGCAGCGTTTCATTGGCCATATAAACAACAGAATGAAAGAAACACTCTCTTCATATGACAGGCGTGCATGATCTGGTGACTGGGCATCAGTCTGAACTCAACCTTTTCTCTGGCTATGTTTTATGGAGCTGATGGCCTCTCACTCACTGGCTGGCGAGTCAACATTAACAGAGTCTCGTCTTTCGATGAAGCCCCAGTGTACGTATTGTCACTCGGGCACTGAGCTGGACAACAGAAGTGCTTTGCACAAATGACAGCGCCACGGAGTGGTCATTACCAGCCAGAGGCCAGTGGACCTGCTCAACAGGAAGGCAGTAACATTCAGTACAACAACAACCTGAGGGCTGGTATTGATCTTGGGTAACAGACCAACAGTAAGTGATTGAGTGAGAGGAAGGGAGGTGACGATCACAACACAGCTTTGTGTAGGGGTGTGTTTGGCTGGGGTGGGGTGTGGTGCAGTAAGGTCACATATCAGCAGGTGTACCCATCCTCAACTGGTACTTGATATTTTCCGACCCCTAAATCCAGAAGCAATGCTGAACTCATTTGCATGTCGTTGTCCTCTCATGTTGAGCACCTCACTCACCCCTGAATGAATTATATTGGCATTGGGATCAGAACTGCTCAGTATTATAAATTGCTAATTTGGCAGCCTCAGTTTGGACTCCAGCATGAATACTCGGCTTGTGATTCATTACAGCTTTAGTCCCTAATTTACACTCCACAGTTTGGGAAACGACATGATCTCAAGAGTTCAAGTGAGAATGACACCCCTTTCCATCAAGGAATGACGTGACATCAAGGAGCCCAAGAAAATCTGGAGTGAATGGGAATTGGAAGAAAAAGTTCCTTTAGTTGTAATTATAGCGAACAAACTGGAAGGCGTTTGCAGTTATTTGATGTCTTTCTGCGCAGGACATGTCGATCGGAGTTCTTCAGTGTAGCCTTCTTGGTACAGCCATCTTCAGCTGCTTCATCACTGGCCTTTTATCCAAAAGGTACGCAGGGGGAATATCTACACGATTGTCAGCACCATTTGAATTTGTCACATTTTGAAGAAATCTGTGTCCAATGCGGCAAGGTGTGGACAATATCTCCACCTGAGAAGATAAAAGACAAATAACATTCTCACCAGACAAGAGCCAGAAAATGACATAATCCAACATGGGAGAGAATTTAACCATTACTGAATCGCACACTGTCAACATCTCTGAAGACTTTCCATCAACTAAACAAAAGGCAAAGATATGGTGGAATACTTCCACTTCCCTGGATGACTGCAGCTCCAACAACAAAGAAAGAAACAGTTATTTTATTGGTTGTCTGCTATAGACATTGGACAGATTGGACAGTAGATCTTGGAAACGTGCAGATATAACAGAACTGCTGATAAGGGTGATTTGAAATTCCTCAATATTAATTGGAGCATCCGTGGTGCAGATTATCTGGATGGAGATGATTTTGTTAGGTGTTTACAGGAAGCATTCCTGACGCAATAATTAGATATGCCGACTGGGGGAGGCCATATTGGATTTGGTGCGAGGCAATTCGCCAGGCCAGGTGTCAGTTATGTCGGTGGCAGAGCATTTTGGTGACAGAGAGCATAAATGCCTCAAATTTGCGGTCGGCATGGGGAGGAATTGCAACTGACTGTATGAGAGGGAATTTAATCTGGGGACGGGATGTTTTACTGCTCTTAGACAGGACCTGTGGAGTGTAAAATAGGAATAATTGCTTTACGGAAATGCACAACAGAAATGTGGAGCATTGTTTTGCTGTGTTGAATACCTTTGTCCCAATGAGACCGGTGTGGAATTGTAAACGAAAGGAGTCCTGGATGACAAGAGCAGAAGAGCGGGTTCTAGCGCAAATTTTGAAGATTACAGAGTCGAAAGGAAAGAACTCAAAAATGGATTGAGGAAAGCTGGTTGGGGGCATGAAGAAGCCTTGGCGGGAAGGATTTGGAAAAATACCAATGTTTTGCACACGTACATTCGGAACAAGAGAATGATCTGAGAGAGCGTAAGCTGGATCCAAGCCAGTGGAGGGAACTTGAGCACTGAGCGTGGCGAGATAGAGAAGGAGCAAAATGAGTTTTTTTGCTATTGCGAGAGAGGGTGCTTGATGTTAGAGAGAATACTGGGGAAGAGCTTAATAGGCTTGAGCAGATTGATATTAAGAATGTGGATATTGTGGAAATTCTGGAAAGCATGAGTATGATTCAATCTCGAGGGCCGGATCAGATATATCGACATTTCCTACAAGAAGTGAGGATTGAGATTGCTGCACCTCTGGCAATGATCTTTGAATCCAACCTCTCCATAGTAGTTCTTCATGTTTGGAGGGAGGCATATATTGTACTTCTCTTCAGGGAAGTAAATAGGGAAAGATACTGGATATTATTGTCTCGGTAGGTTTACGTCTGTGGTCAGCAAGGTACTGAAAAATATTCGCAGATATAGGAATTTGGATTGTTTGGATAAAGATTTTTGATTAAGGATTGTTGTTCTTCTATATATGGCTTGTATAAAGAAGTGGAAGGTAACTAGAGACGTTTACCCAGGAAAAAGGCTGTCAGGAGAGGTCATACGTTTATGGTCACTGGAGGAAGTAAAGGGAAGATATCAGAGGTAGGTTATTTCTGCAAAGGGTTTTTGATACGTGGACTGCACTGCAAGCTTTGTCAGTAAAGTTAGAGACATTAATAATATTTAAGCGACTGCTGGTCAAGCATATGCACGGCAGCAATTTGAGAGGTGTGTATTTAGTTTGATATTAGATTAAGATAAATGTTTGGCACAACGTTGGGGTCCGAAGGGCCTGCATTGTGCTGCACTGTTCAGTGTTCTATGTTTTGACTCTGAGGAGGTTCGACACCATCCAGGACATTCACTCGATTTGTCTGGCATCAAATCCACAAATATTAATTCCCTCCAACATCATCACAAAGTGATAGCAGTATATACAATCTACGACCTACAGCTGTGAAGTTGACCGATGGACTGCAGACAGAACCTTCCAAACCGAAGATCACTTCCGCCAAGGACCGTAGTAGTTACAGTTAACACCACTCCCTGCAACATCCCCTCAAATCACTCACCATCCTGGCTCAGAAATTTATTGTCATTCCGCCACCGACTTTGGGTCAAAAGCCTTGAACTCCATCTCTAACAGAATAGTACCGATCAAAAATTCTGCAAATGTTCTGGAAGGCAGCTCATCACACCTTCTCCAAGCCAAGTTTGAATGAACGCTGACACAGAATGCCACAACTACATTTTAATCCATTTTGGAATTAAATTTGGGTGGATGTGGCAATTCCTCCTGCTACACACACCCACCCATTTCGATATCACTCCCAGTATCAATCTCACCCCAGAGTTGGCATCATGTTCTGCCCTGTGCCCTGAAACTGAAGCAACTGCAACATTGGAGAGAAATAATTGAAAATTATTCACCAGAATCTTCACTCCATCAGAGTGTAGCAAATTCACCACATTTATAATTTTCCAATTTTCGTTTAAACAGGGGTATCGAGGCCATGATTTAGACAATCAATATAGTCCATCATTTCCAACATGCAAGAATTTACAGAAAGGCCGAGGGGTGCAGGTGTATAATTCCTTGGAAGTGGAGCCGAGGATAGATAGGATGGTGAAGGAGGTATTTGTCACAGTTACCTTTATTGTTCAAAACATTGGTACAGGTATTGGGACGTCATATTGCAGCTGTACAGAACATTGGCGAGGCCACTTTTGTAAAACTGTACACACGTTTGGTTGCTCTGTTAAAGGGGAGGATGTTGTTAACTTTCACAGGGTGCAGAAAATATTGACAAGGATGTTGCTGGGATTGGGTTTCAGTTATCGGGAGAGACTGATTAGGCTGGGGCTTTTCTCCAAGCGGAGGAACAGAGCCTGAGGGGTGACATTATCAAGGTTTATGAAATCATCAAATACATGAATCGGGTGAAGAACAGAATG
>NW_025214487.1:20825-25954 GCF_004010195.1 Chiloscyllium plagiosum | reverse complement strand
GTGAGAGAGATAGGACCGATGTCTGTTGTGATTAATGCAAGTCTGAAATCCTTTCAACATTATAAAGGAGGTAAGTCGCAGAGCACTGGATGATGTCTTTGAATCAGATTATCGACTGTTCAAGAAAAGGTATTAGAAATCATACATCTACAGACACATTTACTGTCACTATTTTGGTATTAATATTACTGCAATGTTTACCATGGACCATGACACTTACCACTGTTCCTGCCTACACTCCCCCCGTGTTACATGCCGTCCAGTACTGTCAGATATCATCGAGTTAAAGTTAGATCTTGCTACAAACTGAGCTCAGGAGTGGTAATGAGAAATGGACCTGCTCCCATTCGGAGTGATGCAAATAGCTCAAAACGTTGTGCTATAGCTAAGAGAACTGATAGTGAGGTGTAACTGTCCTGATGTGCTGCTGGGTGACTGCACATGTCAACGTTTTTTAAATTGTAAACTGAAGACGCTACACTCACTGTATCTGGATTAAGAGGAAAATCGAGTTTCGGGCAAAAGCCCTTCCTGATGAAGTCGATTTTCCTGCTCCTCAAATGCTGCCTGACTTGCTGTGCATTTCCATATTAAGTCTAATCTGGACTCTGATGTCCAGCGTTCAGCAGTCCTCACTTTCGCCTGAGGCTGAGAAGGCTGCAGCCTTGTTCGCTGGTACGACAGAGGCTGAAGGGTGAGCTTGTGGAGGTTCATAAACAATAATGGGTATGGGACGAATAAAGAGAAGGAGAGTCCAAAACTAGAGACCATACGTTTAAGGTGAGATGGGAAAGATTAAAAGTTACTTGAGAAGCAATGTTTTCACACAGCATGGTACGAGTCTTGAATGAAATACCAGAGGAAGTGGTGGAGAGTGATACAAATACAACATTAGGAAAGGCATCTGGATGAGTACATGAACAGGAATGGTTTACAAGTATATTGACCAAGTGCTGGAAAGTAGGACTAGATTGGTTGAGGATATGTGCTCAGCATGGACGAGTTCGATCGAAGGATCGAAGCATTTCTACGCTGTAAAACTCTATGACTCTGAAGGATGTGCCGAGAGGAAGTGCGAATGGCAGAGGCGATGTCATTGGGAAACATTGATTAAAGTGAACAGAAGTAATGGTGCGGAGTGAGGACGATCAATTTGAAGACAATTAGTAAAAACAGACATGTCAATGTTCATTAATCAAAGCTAAATTAACACTAATTAAATATTTCACAGATAAACCATTTAATATGTGTCTCCTTACATGAGTTTACTATGATGAAAATTGCAATGAATATCTAACCCATGAAGTGCTGGTGGTTGGTTTTGGAACTGAGGATGGAATGAACTATTGGCTGGTTAAAAACAGGTCCGTACTCTATGAAAATAAAAACATCTGATCACAGACGGAGAAGGGACAGTGACATGGAATGAATTTCCTGTCTCTGTGCTGCAATCTGTGTCTCTGTTCAACGAGCACGTAACACTGTGTTTATCTGGAAGTGAATGCTTAATGGCTGTGCTGTCTGAGATGGTATCTGAAAAACGTCAGATGCAGGTATCCCATCACCAAGTAACGCTGCACTTACAAGTGTACGATTCTTGACTGAAGTATTGCTTCGTTCAGAGGCAGGCATCAGAGTGTCATTATCCCTGAATCACAACCATTTTATAAACTTACCAGTACAAATTGCAAACATACGGTTAAAATTAACAGCTATACACAACAAAAAGCAATTTGCTGGGGCAATGGGCAGGAAAGCCAGACCCCAAACGCAACTGTACATCCTATTCACAGGGAAACAAGGGCAAAGCTCGAATCACTCAACCGTCTCACCTGTCACCAGGGCACTGATGGGACCAGATTAACAGCCCCAATTCTGGAACGTAGAACAGAGAACTTTACAGCCCAGTACATGCCTTTCGACACTCGATGTTGCGCCGACCTGTGGAACCAATCTGAAGCCCATGTAACAAACACTATTCCGTTCTCGTCCATATGCCTGACCAATGACCATTTAAATACTCTGAAATGTGGCAATGCCTCTACTGTTGCAGGCAGAGTTCCAAGCACCGACAACAATCTGAGGAAAGAAACTACCTCTGACACCTGTCCAATCTCTATCGCTGTTGATTTTAAAGCCCTCCTGCTAGCCATCGCCATTCAAGGAAAAAAGCCTCTCACTTTCCAACCTATCAAATATTTTAATTAACTTATGTGTCTCAATTAATTCACTACTCAAACGTTTTTCTAACTAAAACAGCCTTAACTCCCTCAGCTTTTCCTTTTAATATCTCCCTCCAAAACTGGCGATTTCCCAATAAATCTCATCTGAACCCGTTCCAAACCATGCACATTCTTCCTGTAATATGGTGACCAGAACTGTGCACATTTCCAAGAATGTGGTTGCAACAGAGTTTTGTACGGCTCGAAGCATGATCTCCTATTTCCGAAACTGAATCCCACTAACACCTGGGAGGCAACCTGGGAGGCAACAATCAAACATCGATGTACCTGGGAGGCAACAATCAAACATCCCACCTGGGAGGCAACAATCAAACATCGATGTACCTCGACAGGAAGATCTCTGTGCTCATCTACAAAAGCACGAATCTGACCATTCGCCCATTACATTGGATTCCTTCCAAACTGAATCACCTCACACATTTCCGCGTTAAACTGCATTCACCACCTTTCGTCATAGCTCTGCAGCTGATCTACTTATCTCTGCAATCCATACATCCTTAGTAACTGTCCATAACTCTAACGAACTTACTGTCATCCGCATATTAATCCACCATCCTTATGTGCTCTCATTCAGTTCATTTATATAGAAATCGACTGACAAAAGTGGATCCAAAACTGATCCGTGCGGTACTTCATTAGTAACTGAACTATAGAATGAATATTTTCCATCAACTACCACCATCTGTCGCTTTTCAGCGATTTACTCTATGAGGCGTCGTTGGCTGCCGTTATTACAATCACGGCAGTCAACACACATTTCTACATGATTTCCCAGAGGAAAAAGTATGTGGGTGGCTTATAAAAAAAATACACATTGTTGTTTAATAAGGTAGATAGTATTACAGTGTAATGGGTGCTGGAATAGTTTGGTGAAGCTGGAAATGTGATTTGGGCAGGGTAACCGGATATGGAACAAATTTTAAGGCCGACGTATCCTTGCAGTTCAGGAGACACTGGGTAACCTGTGCCCAAATCAACTCATGCTCTGCACAGACTCTATCCTGTGGGAGGCAATCTCAGAACGATGATGGTAAAAAGAAACTCTGAGAAAATCTCCTCCTCCATAAAGCAAGAAGGAAATCTCCAGGAGGCCATATATACTGCTCTCACTCGTCCCTATTCACTTTCCCCTTCATATCTACTCCAGCTGCAGACCTATCCCTGATAATGATCTCACCTCATGCCATTTTAAATGCTGTCGTGAGTCCATACGTACTGGACAGATCAGCAATTGATGCAAAAGAAAACAATTGACTCTTTCCAGCCTGATGCAAAGTATTCTTTACAACTCATTATCTAGCTCAGTAATTCCAGAATTCAGTCCCTAAAATAATTCCAATTATATACCAGAGTTAAAACAGCTGCTTCTTCAAACATGTCTCTTTTATCAGCGTTTTGATTCCAATATCAATCGATTGTCTTATTTTCCAGCTGGGGAACAGACTGGGGTGAAGACGGGTATATCAAAATTGCTAAGGATAGAGGGAATCACTGTGGAATTGCCAGTTTTGTGCGGTACCCTGTCGTGTAACGAGCCAACTGATAAGACAGAGCTTCATCAATCCCAGCTGAATAATAATCCGGATCATTTCTGTTAATGCTGACTCATTCAAAAACATTGCTTTAATTGTCTGCTGCAAATTTAAAAAGTGAAATAATAACGATTTTTGCACATTTCTATCGCGTCATATAAAACCAATGGCATTGTCTGATTGATGCATATAGCCACTGTAAATGATAGAATAAATACATTCTCCAGCTTGTAGAAGACAATAACCTGCATGTACTGCTGATGTCCAACAATATAATAAAGGCTGCCAGCAATCATTTTCAGAGCTTGTTTGTTCCAAAGGAACGTATTTGTCTTTCTGCCGAATGAATTGGCTTGACTGCTATGAAATCTCTTGTCAAACCACGTTGTAGACAAATGCACAGAAAATTTGAAGAGTCTATGTTTTTTGACACCAGCACAGTTACTGAATAAATGCAATGGGGTTGTTGAGGACAATAAGGCTTAATTGAACAGAGTCTAAGCAGAAACCCTCCTGGAAACAGGTTAAGCTGGCCAGACTGGAGACTAGGGGTGTCCCGATGAGATTCAGTTCAGACAAATGCGAAAATGTAATTTCATCTATTGATTGGCACTGAACAGAAAAACTGGTAAACGGAGTATTTTAAGTATGGCAAAGCAATACTGGTGGAGAATCGTCAATGACAAAAAGAGGTCACACACAGATCTGTGAAATAGACGAATACTGGTTTATTTCTGACGACATCATGGGAATGAGAAATTACTAGGAATGGTACAGCATGGACACACTGCACAGATAATTCCAGGATTCTCTATCCCGTGTTGTAGATATAAATAGTGTGCATAGTGTTACATCCGTGTTCCCGTCGTGCATGGTTAATTCCAAGACAATATGAATTAAATTATATTGAATGGAAAAAAGAATGTAATTGTAACAGGGGTGTCCGTTCCTCCTCTAGTGCAGGTGCCCATCTCCAGTATCCTCGTTTCAATGCTTGTGCAGGGTGGTGTGCAATCTTCCGTCGAATCAGGTGTCACTCAGTCTAGGTTGGCTTTGTGTGGTTCAGTACTTGAGGAGACTGGGGATGTCCTTGCATCACTTCGAAAGAGATGATGCTATTGTGAGCTAGGAATACTGTTGTCACATTATCTAAGGAGTGTATTCATTGAGTCTGACGCTGTTTAGAAAATGGCTTGTTTTGCTGTTTTGTTACTGAGCTGATTGTGGTCAAGTTGAGGCATTTTGCGTATGTTGTGTTTAGTTAATAACCGACATGGCTTCTGCAAACAAGTAGTGGGCAGGCAGAGTAGTTTTTTTTTCTCCGACAATTCCTCCTTTTTTTGTTTTTGTCTGA
>NW_025214487.1:15908-20435 GCF_004010195.1 Chiloscyllium plagiosum | reverse complement strand
ACCTCCTCCAAGGTGGAGGCCAGCTGATGAGTTTTTATTTAGAACGAGTGGTTGCATATTTGGATGAAAGGATAGAGAGAACCAGGTCAAGATTGGTGAGGCTTCGCTTCCTGTGATATGGTGGCGTCGTATAGGGACAGACTGGAAATGATATGCAAATGGGACTGCACCGCATCTACAACATAACAGCTCCTGGGTCAGGATAATGATGGGTAGGCTTTGTGGCCAAAATAGCGTAGGTACCATTATGGATTCTCAAGTGGTCGGTCTGGAAGTCTCTCTCGGTTTTGGTGAAGGTGGTGTTTTGTCTGGTAACGTTGAGGACGTGAAGGATCAGTAAACTGTCTTCTGCTGTGGACCAACTTGCTGCGGGGTGAGGAGCAACGAGTTCGTGCACTGGCGCCAGCCGCCATTCCATCTGATTAAATGGCTGTTTTTTGAGGCTGATACATTACAGGGGTGTGCCCTGTCTGGTCGAGTCTGTGAGGGGTTGTGCCGGGGGATCGTTGGAATGATTGCATAAGCGGAGACCCATCCCTTAAGTTTGTTTAATGGGTACCCTGCGGGTTTCCAGTGGGCCAAACATTTACACCCGTAACTTTCCATTCCCGGTGAGAAGCTGAGCGAGGTTACTTCGGGGACTTGTCGCGTTCCAGCCGCCATTGATTTCTGATTCGTTGAAGATGATGGGTTTCAGGGGAATTCACTCTTTGGGAGTGCATGGAGGCATGAGCGCAAACGCAACATGTAATCTGCTTGACCTGTAACTCGTGAACACCTAAAATTTCTCACGACATGCCCCCGCTTCCAATCATCCCGTGGCAGGATGATCAGGGTGAGGAGAGAAATGATTAATATTGCTGTGGTCAGCTGGAACTTTGCTCGGGAGAGGAGCTGACTTTTGCTGTGTTTCCTGTTTGTGCTCGTTTGCGTTGGAGCTCGCTTGCAGCAGGTCTCATGCTGATTTTCTAATCAATTTAGCAGCTGTCTGGGTTGTCAGAAACAGCAGTTATGGGTCTTTCCGATTCGATGAGAGTATCTTTTTCCAGTGAATTGATCATTATGTAGTGCCCAGGTTGGAACATATGAAGTGACTCACGGTGGAGTGTTGGCACTGCTGCCTTTCCCAAATCATAGGGTTAATGGCCCTATTAAGGGCTTGAAAATAATCCAGCGGGGTCTCCTGGGTCAGGAGTAGCGCTGTACCTGTGGGGAGTTTTGTGAGCCTGGTCACTATCGGCAGGGGTCTTTCCATAAGAACCTCGAAAGGAGTGAGGCCCGTGCTCCAGTTTAACTTGCCACGTATTGTGTAATGGGCTAAAGCAAGGCATCTAGCCAGGACAGACCTGATTCCTGGATAATGTTAGTAGGATAGTTATAAGCATGCCATTCATCCCTTTCACCTGATAACTGACGCTGATATGGAGTGTGATGATTCCATGATATCCCCCGGTCCACTCGTCCATTTAAATGTTACCCAGGACTCTGAATATGGAAATAACACTTTTCACGCTGTGCTCGCGTCATCATTATTCGTGTTGAATGCTTCCACATTCTTGCGTATCATACCAATAATCACCAAAATATATTTAAAGCCGAGTTTAGGGGTTTTTTGTTTTATTAAAATGACTTCTAGGTGGGTGAAGGGTCCCTCAGGAATAGGTAGGTGGTCATAATTGGCTGTAGGCGAACCTGCAATGTTTTGGAGCCAAATCATACCGCGTGACAGGAGGGTTGGGGCCACGGCAGCAAATCCCATCGCATACCGAGATTACCTGTCCGCATGTATCATCCCTCTCTTCGCTGTCTGCATGAATCAGTGGAGGTCAAGGCCACTAATAAATCGTCAGCCCACAGAAGGAGCTTGCTTTGGTTGGCAAGTGGAGAGTTGCACGCGTCCGTTGTATGCAGAGGCATACATAGTGGGGTTCTCCGTATACCTTTGGGCAAGCCGCATGCATGTACACTGGCAGTGACGGTAAGTAAAGGAGAACAAGGTCCTCGCTCTCAGGGGATAATTTCATGGAGAAAAAGGCTGAAAAGAAGACGATAACAGAGAGGTAAGTGGCCGATGCAGGCATACTGTTGAGAATGACATTAGTTTCAGGGACCACTGGCAAGCAGGGAACAACGACAGAATTGGTTTCCCGTAGGTCATGAATGAAGTGCAATACCCCTGACCTCGTGATTTTTGGTATAGGCAGCACAGGGATATTGCAGGCGCTGGTCGTAGGCACTAAGACGCCATATTGTAAGATGGAATCAATGACTGATTTGATTCCCACTGTTGCCGACGGTGCTGGATTGCATTGCCGTACTGACGTGAGGACACTTCCCTGCTTGAGCGCTATGGTATGTGATGGGGAAGATAGAACTCGGCCTGCATGATTTGAGTTCTGTGTCCACACCGAGGCTGGAAAGTTGCTTAGCAGTATGGGTGCTTCTTAAAAGGGGTCAGTTGCTGGGCTCTGTTTGTTGAAGGTGGCCAGCAATGATATCAGAAGGAAGCCCTCACAGAACTCATTCTGCGCTAGTTAGGCAATCTGAAATGAGGGAGTACTGGCAGGGTCAATGGGGGCAAATTGCAGTGGTCGCTGTTGTAGCCGCGCTGTCAAAGATTACTAGTTCTTGGGCAGCGAGGGGCTCTTGACCATGGGAGGAACATGTTGAATCTAAGCCAGATCGTAGCAGAGCAGTGCAGTCTACTCTGCATTGAGCTGGACTTCTGCTGCAACCTCCTGTCGTCCCAAAAAATACAGTCCGATCAGGGCCAGCGGGATTGTCAGAGCGAGATGAAAGTACACAAGCACACTGCAATGTGATGACTGCTCTTGCGGGCCTGAGGCAGTGCAATTCAATTGGCAAAGGCAGCTCTGTCAATACCACTCAGCAGATGCAGGATGCAGTGGGGGATAGAAAGGCTGTTGGCAAGAGGGAAAGGAGGGGGTCAAGGAGGTCACGTTCAGGTGAGTGCGAACATGATCAGGCACAGACGTAGTCTAAAGGCGTACAGGACACTGGGCATTTCGAAGTGGCAGCCTGAAGCATGGAAAGATGTGGGTCGGGGATTTCGAGCGTGACACCTTGTGGAGAGCAATGAATGCTAGCTTTTCATTCACACAGTTTGCAGGCCCAGGGAGGCTACTGGGCATGATGCACATATTGTCGGTGTATCCGGGACTGTGACAGAATCTATGCAAAAGTTGACAAATCAGATAACGACTGTAAAATGGGTACTACAGAGATAGCCATGGTGGGACCAGTTTGCGAACGAGAGGAAAGTTCCACAGAGGATGGTGCAGATCAGTGGATGGCCCCAGAGTCAAGCAAGACTGAAATGAGAATCCTCTCATCCCAAATCCGCGTGCTTCCTATCTTTTTCTGACAGACACTGGGAGAGGCGCATGGAGGCAGCCTGCATCAGCTCCTTTGCGAGGCAGCCCGAGGATTTCGGAGTCTGGGGAAATGGCTCAGCCACAATGCAGGCAGCCGTTTGAGGAATCCAATTTTGCTGTGTGTGGGAGGGCAGGGAGAGAGTGGACCCATTCGTGCGTTGTTTGCTTGAGGCTGCCCAATAGTTCTCTGCCCAGTGGCCTCTCTGAAACTGATCACTAAGTCTGTAATGATCGTGCTGCACCTGTCTGGAGATTTCATGGCAGCAGTACCTCCCTGCCAGAGTCTTGTGGTCTGAGCGGGTTTGGGTGGCGATGTTAGTTAAGACTGCTTTGTGATTGCCATACTCTCTATGAGGCTGCTAGGTAACAAGCAGACACCTCATTTATCAATGAGTCCGGTTCTGGATTCGCCAGCGCGAATTTACAGGGAGACAGTGAGATCTGCAGATGCTGACGATCATAGTTGAGCTTGTGTTGCTGGAAAATCACTTCAGGTCAGGCAGCATCCGAGGAGCAGGTAAATCGAAGTTTCGGGCTGGAGCCTTTCATCTGGAGGATATGGGAGAATTGGAAGGAGAGACGGTTGAGAGTGAGGACCAGTTCAGCAAAACAAATAAGAGTGTCAATGGAAGGATATTGGTGAGGACATCGGGAGAAGAAGAGACGGAGGGCTTGAAGGCCCTGGTCATGGCGGATGGAGGTGTAGCAGAACTGGTTGTCTATGGTGAAGATGAGGAGTTGGGGCCGAGGAAACGGAAATTTCGGAGGAGGTCGTGGGGTGGGTGGTCTCCCGAATGTATGTAGGGAGTTCCTGGACCAGTGGGATAGGACAGCATCGAGATATGTTGAGGTGAGCTCGGTGGGGCAGGAAAAGGCTCAGATTACCAGTCAGCCGGGGTACTCAGACTTATGAATCTCGGGGAGGAGGTTGAATCAGGCGGTGCGCGGATACCGAGCTATGAGGTTAGAAGGTTTGGGTGGGAGATACTCGGAGGTGATGAGCTTGTGTATGGTATAGGAAATGATGGTTTGGTGATGGGGTTGAGGGCGTCGTCGGGGGACGGTAGGAGAATGTGTCTCCGAGTTGGCGCCTGGCCTCAGCGGTGTAGAGGTCAGTGTACCAAACAACCAT
>NW_025214487.1:0-14747 GCF_004010195.1 Chiloscyllium plagiosum | reverse complement strand
GCCTGTGGGCTGTCTGCCTTCGCAGAGTCTGGGGTTCTGTGCACTCATATCCCCTTCCGTGACCGCATGCAAGGCAGGCTGCAGCACCGACAAAGCCAGACACAAACAAGACAAACAATTAGGACCAAAGACACACCGGTAGGACTGATGGACAGTACAGAACATTCAAAAAATAAAGCCGCATGCAAGGCAGGCTGCAGCACCGACAAAGCCAGACACAAACAAGACAAACAATTCGGACCAAAGACACACCGGTAGGACTGATGGACAGTACAGAACATTCAAAAAATAAAGAAAAGAAGCAGGGCGCCCTCGTCAATTTACCACGATCTCAGGCCATCACAGTCAAGAAATTCTAGCCAGCAGTCTTTCCAAGTGTCAGTCGTGCAAGGCACGTCCCTTCTCTGCAGACCAGCATTCCAGCTCAGGTCGGAATGACGCAAAATAGACGAAATGTGAGTGAAAGTTAGGTTGACAGATGTTTTAGTAGGCGGCCATCTGCCATTTTCAATTGCCATCTGTCTCCAGTAAGGGCGAGGCTCATGGTTCAGCTGAGGAATGCAGAGTCTATATTAGTGTGGTGCTGGTAAAGCACAGTAGGTCAGGTAGCATCCGAGGAAAAGGAAAATCGACGTTTCGGGCAAGAGTCCATCATAAGGTGAGGAAAGCAGTTGCGGAAAAAATACAGAACAATTTATTATAATAAGAATCCTAGTCCCCTTCCGTCTCTACCTTCAGCCTGTTCTCCACACTTACCTTTCAGCCTAGCCTGCTGAGTGAGGTCGGAGCCCACCACCTCTGAATTGTTTGATTTTTTATGGTCTGGTCCGTTAGATTATGCGCCTGGATAGGCTGGCAAACCCAGAGTTTATGATTTAGGAAAATAAGCCTGGTGCAGCAAAAGAGACCGGACAGAGAAACACAATTAGAATTCGAAAAGTTAGCCATGTCATCACTGCAAGGTTGGTGCGGAAGATGTTGACCGGAATTGACACAAAAGTGTGTAGAAAACATATTTAACAAAAGGATATTTGCAGCAAAACGGCGACTGCCGACAAAGTGTTTATCGAGTCCAAACTGAGGACTTTGTTTTGTTAACATAACCTTGCAGCGGAAAATAGCTCTTCGCCTCTGGGCCCTGCGACAAAAGTTATGCTTCATAATGATGTATTTTTCAATAATGATCCTTGTAGGTTTATGTTTCTGCCCAGCTAAAACTGCAGTTTTGCAGACATTAAGAAACTGTAGCAGTAGACAATGTATGTGGACCGTACGACTGCCCCGAGGCTGCGTAGTTCATCAGCAGTGGGCTTTGTGATGTACTATATAACTTGTGACACTCTGTATTTCATTGGAATACAGTGGCCTTTTCTGAACAAAGATGCAATGCCGCATGGCCATGTTTAAACACTCGTTAATCGTTCCATGTCTTCTCTCCTGTTTCGAAGTAAGATTTCCTTTTCCACAACAAGGTTTTCTTGAACCTGGTGCTGTTTGTCGAGGGCTTGCCGAATCTGTTTGATTAAGCTTCCCCTTGGGCCCGCTTTAGAGGAATGCCCCTGAGTCTGCTTTGCGTTTGGTAGGCGCTGTCATAGTCATTTTTTTTCTGTTTGTTTAAAAAAAAGGGGGGGAATGACAGTGTTAAGATGTCGGCTGGCTGCGTGATCTGGGCCTGAGTTAACATCCTGATTCCTTTTTACAGCAAAAACGCTATTCGATTAGATTACTTACAGTGTGGAAACAGGCCCTTCGGCCCAACAAGTCCACACCGACCCGCCGAAGAGCAACCCACCCATACCCCTACATCTATCCCTTATCTAACACTACGGGCAATTTAGCATGGCCAATGCACCTGACCTGCACATCTTTGGACTGTGGGATGAAACCGGAGCACCCGGAGGAAACCCACGCAATGTCGGTTTCTACAAAGATTGTCATCATAGAGCTGTGGGGAGCATTAATGGCCTACCTGAGCTAACAGGCTGATCATCCGAAAGATGCTGTGGCAAGAAAGTATTGGTAAGAAAAAATAATTTCTAATTTCACATGATCTTGAGTTATTGACAGATGCACCCACGCGTTTTTGAATTTGTGTGGTTTTTGTTCATGTCCTTTGACAGGATATAGACTCAAGCCATTGACCAGTCAGATTCTGATGGGATCAGTCAGTTGCAAACACCCGGCAGAACGAGTGAACTCTGGTACATTTAAATCTTGCCCCGCTGAGCAAAGGGACCAGCGTCTGTTTGTCGTCTCGAGGAAAACACAGAAGCGCCGTAGTAAATCAGTTCGAATCAAGAGGAAGGCAGGGGATCCTTCGTACCGGCCGCTCACCGGCTGGTATTGTTCGCGAGATGATATATAGTGGGTGTTTCTGCTGCTTTTGTCGCATCCAAAAAGGAGGAGAGGAAAGCTGGCCAGTGACAAATACGCGGCAAGAAATACTGATACAATCTTGCTACTCAGCCACAAGACACAAGTGTAAGTACTCAATGGGGTCCTAGAATCCGGACGGATTGTGAAAGCATTCAACTTTAACAATATGAATGCTAACGAACTTGCTTGCCTCTAGATTATGACCGATGAAAGCCCATTTGGTAAGCCCTTGACACCTGTGAGGTCCAAGGCTTGCTTAACGACTCCCCCGATACTTTAAGTGCCTAATATCAGTTTTAATTGGATCGTACAAATCTGCAATAATTCCAGTTCCTTACTTCAGGATGCCATAACATTAATGAATTTGGCATACGGGCCGCAATGGGCTCTGTTGTATTTCCGCTGATCGTGGACTGATGCAGAGGCACGAACATCTTGTCTTCAAAACGTTGTTTGAATTACGACTGGAACAGCTGAGCGGTACTTAGCTGGTTTTTCTTTCCCTATTTAGTTAATCAGCTAGATGCCACAGCCATGATTTATGAGGCGAAACTCTCTAACTTTGACAGTGCTGGGACGTGATTGCCTCATTACCCTTACCAGCAACGATTAAACTTGAACGCTGAAAAACTGAGAGAGGAAGAAAGTTGAAAAACGTTAATACGTTCGTGTGTGGAGGGGGAGGGGGCGTGGTGGGGAAGTGAGAGGGATGGATGAACTGATTCATTGTTGATTCATGAAGCTTGCAGAAAGCTTAACTCTTTGTAATCTGGTTTGAATGCACATTTGCTTGTTGGTGATTTAATGGGTTTTGTTCCCTGGAGCTCGAGATCAGGGCCTGCTTTGAATCTGATTTGCATTTTGAGAATTTAGTTTATTTATTCGATGGTCAAGGAACCATTAGTGAATACAAGTGAAATATTAATCCTCCCGTTTTCGTAAAGCACGACTGTCAATTTCGAACTAATCACGTTGTATGCCAACATTAAAGAAAATCTTATTTACATTCGAATCAGTTTAATATGGAGGGAGACAACAAGACTTTTTTTTTTTAAAGTCTTCTCCTAAGATTTTGCACCATTTGATATCATTATAAACCTACTCTCAAATTCCCCATCATTTCATGTTCCTGCCAAAGATCAACCTCAACCCTCTCAGCTCCAGCTGATGGACCAATCAGTGCATTAACAAACAGAAATAAAAGCAGTAACAATGCAAATCCTGGCCTCAGCAGGTCTCTACTCCTTTCTTAAAAATAAGCGAAACATAACGTTGAGGAAATTCACTCCTGATTGTAACATTTGCACATTAGGTTGAGACATTACAAGAACCTTGTAGAATTTGGTTAAAAATTGCAGAACAAAATATATCAAGTTCGATCCAAAACATAAATGTTGCTGGCTGTGAATCTTATCAAATTGAATGGATCTGTTGGAGAGACAGTTAGAAGCAATGGGTAATATTCAACAGCAACAGTATGTGATGGATGGCAGTTGTAGGAAGGTGGAAGGTCTCAGAGGCAGTTACACGGATGGGTTAACTTCAAGAAAGTAAGTGAGGTAGGCAGCTAGTGCAGGAGTCGTTTATTGATATAGTCATTTCAAACAGGAATGATGTTTTGGAAAACGTAGGCGGTAATGGATTCTTAGTAGAACGTAGCACGAATAGCCACGTTTCTGGTATAGAGACTGGCTCGAATGCAACGTGGGGTACGTCGGGTACCAAGAGATCAATTGTGTAACGGGAATTCTCTCGTTCGAGGTTTCTGTGGGCAGCAGCTACAAATCAGAATGGTGTGTTGCTTTGCTGGTGCCAGGATCAAGGATGTATCAGAGAGGGTACAGATTGTTCTTATGGGGGAGAGGGGCCAGCAAGATGTCATTGTCCACATTAGAACCAACGACATAGGAAGGTAAAATTTTGAGATTCTGAAGGGAGATTACAGAGAGTTAGACAGATATTTAAGAAGGAGGTCCTTGAGCGAAGTAATATCGGTGTTATTCCCGGTGCTACGAGCTCATGAGGGCAGGAATAGGAGAATAGAACAGACGAATGCTTGGCTGAGGAGCTGGTGTATGAGGAAAGGAATCACATTTTTCAATATTGGAATATCTTTTGGGGTAGAAGTGACCTGTCCAGAAGGATGGATTCCACCTAAATTGGAAGGTGACTAATATATTGGCTGGGAAATTTGCGAGAACTAGCCGGGAGGACTTAAGCTCGTAAAGTGGGGTGGGGAGTGGTGGGAACCAGGGAGATAGTGAGGAAAGAGATCATTTTGAGAGTGGTACAGTTGAGAACAGAAGGGAGTCAAACAGTCAGGGCAGGCAGGGACAAGGTAAGACAAATACATTAAACTGCATTTATTTCAATACAAGGGGCTTAACAGGGAATGCAAATGAACTCAGGACATGGCTAGGAACATAGGACTGGAATCGCAATGCAATTTCAGAAACACTGGCGGCAGATATTCGCAGGTAAAGGACAGCTGGAAAATTGGAATCCTTCAGAATTTAGATAACAAGAATCCAGAGAAAGTATATTCCTGTTAAGGTGAAACTAAAGGCTGGTAGGTATAAAGAATGTTCGATGACTAAAGAACACAGAACATAGAACATAGAACAATACAGCGCAGTACAGGCCCTTCGGCCCTCGATGTTGCGCCGATACAAGCCCACCTAACCTACACTAGCCCACTATCCTCCATATGCCTATCCAATGCCCACTTAAATGCCCATAATGAGGGAGAGTCCACCACTGCTACTGGCAGGGTATTCCATGAACTCACGACTCGCTGACTAAAGAACCTACCCCTATCATCTGTCCTATACCTAGCCCCCTTAATTTAAAGCTATGTCCCCTTGTAATAGCTGACTCCATACGTGGGAAAAGATTCTCACTGTCGACCCTATCTGAACCCCTAATCATCTTCTGCACCTCTACCAAGTCACCCTTAAACCTTCTTTTCTCCAATGAAAACAACCCCAAGTGCCTCAGCCCTTCCTCATACGATCTTTCTACCATACCAGGCAACATCCTGGTAAACCTCCTCTGCACCCGTTCCAGTGCCTCCACATCCTTCCTATAGTATGGCGACCAAAACTGCACACAATACTCCAGATGCGGCCGCACCAGAATCTTATACAACTGCAACATGACCTCAGTAGTCCAGAACTCAATTCCTCTACCAATAAAAGCCAGTACGCCATATGCCTTCTTCACCGCACTATTTACCTGGGTGGCAACTTTCAAAGATATTGAAATTGAGGGTTTGGTTAAGAAAAACAAGGAAGCACATGTAAGGTATGGATAGGATATATCGAGTGAATCTTTGGAAGAGAATAAAGGATGTTGGAGTATCCTTAAGAGGGAAATCAGGACAGCAACAATGAGACATGAGATAGAATTGGCAAATAGAATTAAGGATGATCCAAAGAATTTGTACAAATACATTAAAGAAAAAAGGGTAACTAGGGAGAGAATAGGGCCCCTATCCTCGGATTAGGGATAGTCAACATGGTTTTATGCGTGGGAAATCATGTCTCCAAACTTGATTGAGTTTTTTTGAGGAATTAACAAAGAGGTTTGATGAGGGCAGAGCGGTAGATGTGATCGATACCGACTTCAGTAAGGTGTTCGACAAGGTTCCCCATTGGCGAAAGATTAGCAAGGTTAGATCTCACGGTATACAAGGACAACGAGCCATTTGGATACAGAACTGGCTCAAAGGTAGAAGACAGAGTGTGGTGATGACGGGTTGTTTTTCAGACTGGAGGCCTGTAACCAGCGGAGTGCCACAAGGATCGCTGCTGTGTCCTTTATTTTTTGTCGTTTACTTAACTGATTTGGGTGCAATTATAAGAGGTCCCGTTCGTAATTTTGCAGATGACAGCAAATTTGGAAGTGTAGTGGACAGCGAAAAGGGTTAACTTAGATTACAACAGGATCTTGACCAGATGGGCCAATGGGTTGAGAATTTGCAGATGGTGTTTGACTCAGATAAATGCGAGGTGTTGCATTTTGGGAAAGCAAATCTTAGCAGGACTTATACACTTAACGGAAAGGTCCGAGGGAGTGTTGCTGAATAAAGAGACCTTGGAGTGCAGGTCCACAGCTCCTTGAAAGTGGAGTCGCAGGTACATAGGATAGGGCAGAAGGCGTTTGGTCTGCTTTCCTTTGTTGGTCAGAGAATTGAGTAAAGAAGTAGGGAGATCATGTTGCGGCTATACAGGACATTGGTTAGACTACTACTGTAATATTGCGTGCAATTTTAGTCTCCTTCCTATCGGAAAGATGCTGTGAACCTTGAAAGGCTTCAAAAATATTTACAAGGATGTTGTCGGGGTTGGACTATTTGATCTAGAGGGTGATTAGGCTGGGGCTGTTTTCCCTGGAGTGTCGGAGGCTGAGTGGTGACCTTAAAGAGGTTTACAAAATTATCAGGGGCATGGATAGGGTTAATAGGCAAAGTCTTTTACTTGGGGTCGGGTAGTCCAAAACTCGAGGACATAGGTTCAAGGTGAGGGAGGAAAGATATAAAAGCGACCTAAGGGGCAACGTTTTCACGCAGAGGGAGGTTCGTTTATGGAATTATCTGCTGGAGGAAGTGGTGGAGGCTGGTACAATTGCCACATTTAAGAGGCATTAGGATGGATATGTGAATAAGAGGCGTTTGGAAGGATATAGGCGGGATGCTGACAGGTGGGACTAGATTGGGTTGGGATATCTAGTCGGTTGGATGGAAGGGTCTGTTTCCATACTGCACATCTCTATGACTCTATGACTCTATATCCCCAACCAGCAATGATGTTTCCAAAAAGTAATAGCAACAGAAATAATTTGTTTTCGCTTTTTTCAGATTCGATTGGTTCCACTTCAGTTTCAGACTAATGCATTTAATTGGTGATTATGTACTAGCATTTCTAAATCATTGTTCCTCCCTCACTGAGAAATGAAGTATCAGATCAACAATATGTTTAAAGACATTTTTTTTCAAACCAATTGTATGAGCCCTGAATCACAAAGTCAAAATTAATTGCCAGGATTAATTTGTTTTATGCTTTTGTACATGATCTGTATCGTTGCCTTATGGTTATTTTGAAGCATGATTGCACTAATCATTAAGTAAAGAATGGAAAAAGAAAGGCGATATTAAATGGAAAGATATCTGACTGGCCAGGTGGAGGAATTATGTATGCGAAATTGGGATTGAAGCATGTATATCGGCTGGAACACCCATTCCTATTTGAAGGAAGCAATGGGAATTTTCACCAGATAATCCTCAGCACACACCCCTGATTATGATCCTTCGCTTAAACTGAAGTTGATGGGTCCAGTATCGTTGTCCAACTTCATTGTCGACATCATGGCAGTGAGAGTCCTGATCCATGTGAACAAGATACCGTCTCAAGAATCAGATTAATGTTTATGAGGATAGCACCAGACCGCAAGGAGAAACCGGCCCAATTTGTTTAATACGTCCAAAGAATGATACATGTGTAAAGGCAACGAACATCTGGGAGTGACACAAATGAGATTGGATTGAGACTGAAATAAGTGGCCAGCTGTCTGACGAAAGAGGAATACGGCCCGCAAATGAAAATGGTCATGAAGCTGATTCATCTTTGTTTAACACTATTGTTTTTCCATGCATTCCGTCTGGTATCGCCTACGTGATCTGGTCCAGCAATATTAACTGGATCAGCAATTTCTAATCGCAGATGAGGTGATTGGTAGTCGTTTCCTGGGATGGCCAGAATGAGACCAAATTACGATCCAAGTTACAGGCTAAGCAGAATAAGTTAAGCAACCTCAGATACATGTACGCTGTGGGTCAGCCCCAACGAGGTTGATTGTGACCAGCAGATCCACTGGGGGCGGAACCTACCTCAGAGGCCCGCCGAGCGACCTCTGTTCAGAAACCCTTTCGAGAGGGCACCCTAGAATAGGGGACAGGCTGTGGAATTTAACTGTGGAAATATGGCCAATGGGAAGTGTTGTGTCCTTATTGTAATCTTGGGATTAACACAAGGCTCGACAGGCTTGCACTCCAGCAGCCAGAAAATCTCCTCATACACACGGACTCTCGATGTTATTTTGTGTGGCCCACGATTTTGGAACCTTCTGGGAGCATAGCGGATTTAGCCTGCACCAGATAACCAAATAATGTTGCTGTTTGTCGAACCAGTCTGGCAGTTGTCAAAATGTTCGAATCTCGTGAATGCAACTGATACCGTCTCTTAAGGAATGAGATAGATTTTGCAGACAAACAGGCAGCCGAACACCCCAAACTTCTGAACCGATTGGTTTCGCAGCAAAACCTGGTTAGAGACATTTTATGGATGAGAATCACAGACCTGGGTACGATTCATAAATATCAGGGAAGACCCTGCAGAAGAGCCACAGTTTATGGCCTCCAATGGGATGATTTCTCGATACCCAAAACAAAATGTGGGTGATCCCTCGTGGACATGTTTGTATTCCTTCTTTGTTGCACTATTTTAGTTGACTATTTATAATCATAGTGTCTGAGAGATATAATGCATGGAAAGAGGCCAATCTGTCAAAATTGTCCATTTTTACCAAATATCCCAATTTAATCTTGCCCCTTTGCCAGCACCTGGCTCATATCATTCTAAACCCTTCGTTTTCACAGAACCATCCAGACGCCATTTAAATAATGCCATTGTCCGAGCCTTCACCAATTTCCTCTGGCAGCTTATTCCATACACTCACCACTCTCTGACTGAAACAGTTGTCCCTTAGGTGCAGTTTATATCTTTTCCATCTCAAACTAAATCTGTGTCCTCTAGTTCTGTTTTCCCCCATTCCAGGGAATATACTTTGTCTATTTAGGTTATCCTTGCCTCTCAATATTTAATAAACTTCTAAAAGTCCACGCCTCCGCCTTCGATGCTCCATTGAAAACAACCCGAGACTATTCAGCCTCTCTCTATAGCTCAAATTCGCCAATCCTGGCAACATGCTTGCAAAAGGATACAGAAATGTCTACACTTGGGCAAGGAACGAATGGTTTATACACTAATACAAACTTGGCAGAAGCCAGAATTTCAGAAAGAAGTTGAGAAATGAACTGAACAATATTTGATATGTATTCAAAAGAGATAAATTCTGTAAAAGGGTTGTGCTGCCTTTATTGAACGACTTCCTTGTCTCATTGGCATTTTACTTGTTGACACCTTGCTTTTATAGAATTACCTCGTAAGCGTTGTTATGAACATTGTCTAATAATAGCAAATATATTTAGCAGATAAATAAAAAATAATGACTGACACTGCTGCCACTATAGGGGTGGACAAGTGGGAAATGCTTGCATCAGTTAACCAACACTCTTCAATGTTTACAGTCACAGGTACTTTAATCCTAAAAACTAGGAAAGGGTGCAAGTGAAAGGCCCGTTTATAGTCCACATGATGACCCATTCAGCAGTCAAATTCGAAGGAGAACATGAATGGATGCATGCAATGTAATTCAAGAGTGCTACCCCCGGAGGGACACTGGAAGCCACGGTCTAAGACATCTGTTCAGTCACTGTCCACGAATGGCTCAGGCTAACCCTTCTGGCTTTCATTACACTGCGTCTCATCTTCCTATCGGCACAATGGATCGCCTGATCACCTCTCGTAAACAGGACTAACAGACTAATGCTTTTCTCTTTGCACAGGTCAACCACTCTAGCTGCTGGGGATGTGCCAAATACCCATCCGTCCCGAACTCTCACCTGTCCAAGCCCTTTTGGAATTTAAGGGGCATGCAAATTTCATTTCCCCTGCCTTTGGAACTGTTCAATTAGAAATCGAATTAACACTGCAGACAATCCTGTGCTTGTTTTAGTTCACTGTTGTGGCCCTCCTGTCCAGCCGAGATTTCCCCTTCCTGGTCAAATCCATTATGCTTATTCCCAGTCGCGGAGCCTTCTACCTACGGAGCATTTGTTGATCATCAGTAATTGACCTTGACTCTGAACATTCCCCAGGGATATATATATAGCCAATCACATTCTACTTGGTCTGAACTTACTTTAAATCTTGAACAGGTAATAATCTTAGCTGTCTTAAGCAAACGACCTCACGATAACAGGTATGTTGTTATACAAGACCCTGCTTCTTTTCTGGTTGTTATTCGCGACGTCCTGGTTTTCTATCATTTGAATTTAATTTCTGCCGTCATCTGTGGTTGAAGTTGAAACAGTGACTTCAGTGTAATAACTTGGGCCTCTGTATTATCGGCCCAATGACGTTACTACTCTCAATTGTGTTCTTGTCGTGAAGTTACTTCAGAGAGAAGAACTAGTTCTTGATAGAAATACTTGTAATCCGAAGACTGGCCAGAAGAGAGCTGGAACCGTTCAGTGCGAATTTTATCAAGGCGTAGTTGATGGTTTATTCAGCAGAGGGGAGGACTTGGGATAATATAGAGTTGTTAGTGGACAACACTGTTGGTGAAGAGAACACAGAGACATAAATCAGTTCAGAGCAAAGTGGAACTTTGAGGTTGTAAAAAGACTTGTTCTCAGATGTTTGTGAGTGTGGGCGTCTGAAATTCGGTAATAATGAATGGAATCCGTAAAAGAAGCTTAAGACAAGAGTTTTTGTTTTTTCCAAATATAAATCATGGAATAGAATTGAAGTTTAACCTGGTATATGGAATTAATAAATGTCTAGATCTCGAGAGACTTACCAAGAACACCAACAACAGTGAGGATGGGATATTTACCTGCCTGAATTAAGAGTAGTAGACCGTATTTCCGTTATGGTAATGCTTGCCAAGAAATATAGGAAATACCCAAGAATAAGCTCCTGTTGTCCATTATTGAAAAATTCCAGTCCATTGCTCTCAGACTCTGATCTCCCCTCCCCTTGTCTCCCCAGACAATACTCCTGCTGCAACAATGAGATAACACATTGAATGAAGCCCGTTACTAATAGGGGATAGATCGCCTCCGTGGTCTATTTCGAATCCATGGAGACTGAATTCAATCACAGTCGCTGAAAAATAATTTGCAGTTAATTATTTCAGGACAGCATGTTCAGGTCATTGTAGTGACTGGACTGGATTGGATGTTGACATCGATGGCTATTGCTCTCATCTTTAGTTTTCAATTGCCCTAGCGAAGTCGTGGCGAGACAGAATGATGCATGTTTTCTTTTTGCATGTTATATGATTATGCTGTCTTGTCTGTTGACAATGTTGTAACCACCTTACTCCCAACACCCCAAAAAAACACAATCAAAAGTGTTTCAGTCCACTGAACTCTTCTCCACTGGAAAAACGCATATTTTCTTCACACAAGATACGTTTGCCCTGACCGTACACAGAATGTAAGCATTTGTCAAGACTTTCCTCTCAATGCTCGAATAAGGCAATATTGTAATTTCAACACTCAATGCGCATCCATTTTGTTCTATGATCTGACAATCATTATATTGCAGTTTATATCTTTTGAAGCAGCCATATGTACATGCTTTGACTTCAGACCAAAGCCAAGCATGGCATTATAATGAACTTCTTCATTAAAACCCTGGATTAATGAGTCAGTACCTGAATAAATATGACATTGGCGAGGAGACACAATGGAATGGTCACAGTGTCCGTGGAGACTGCATGGGGAGTATAATGATATTCCACAGTCATCATCACTCTTTCTGACATCTGGAATGAACTGTAATGCAAAGCAAGGAAACCGAGGATATTTGGGAGATGGAATGCCAATCGAAAATATGAGCAAAACAGGATAACTTTAAATATAGGAAATAATGCTTTATTTATACACTGTTTAATTTGCTGGGTGAATGGTTTGGTAAGATTGCTCATACCTGCACAGAGTACTCAGAATTAAAAACAAAAACATGATAACAAAATGCACAGGTCGTCATGGTGATTCCAGGAGAACATCATCAAAAATGTACTATAGTCAGAGCTAGTTTAGCTATTGTCAGCTGAGTGACCACTGCGTTTGTTGCAATTATTGCATGACACTCCTAAGACGACGAAATGGCCATTCGGCCCATCACACCTGCACAGACCTTCCAAAGAGCATTCCACCTATATCCACACTTATACCTCATGGCTGATGCAGAAACTCTCCTGATCCCTGGATGATACGGGCAGTTTAGCATGGCCAATCCACTCTAACCTGCACAGCTTCAGACTTTGGAACACGGCAAGAGGATCCAGGCAGACACAGGAAGAATGTACGAGCTCCACACAGACAGGCAGCCCAAGTTGGAATTGATCCCGGGTTCGAGCGCGGTGACTTAGCGGTGATAACAGCAGAGCCTCCTCCAATAAACCACCACACAGCTACACTGATATGTATTGACTGTTTCTGGACCTCGAGAGACAGGCTTGTTCAGTACAGCATTTAGAATGAGAATCATTTTCCTATTATTTTGTTCCGTAAAGTGCAACTGCCTCCAAAATGTGTTTCCAAACAAAAATAATATCTTGAGGTTTGAGCAAATACACATTGTGTGTGGGATAAGCGAGGGCGAATGAGGGAAGGAATATTGGCGATAGTGGATTGGTTACTTGTCAGTACTCAGTCTGAGTTGACTATGGGAGTAATGAGATTGTCAGAAAATAAACATACTTCTTTGTTCACAAATCACAACATACATTCTTTAGCGAAAGATCAGTCATTACAATGTACGTAAAAGCATTAGAAAAATGTTTTAAGTCCAGACGCTGGCGGTGGAGGTGGGGTGGGGGAATGGAGACTTGCTTCAGAGAATGCAATATTTTACTTCATGTCCACGTTATAAACACAATATGGCTGTTCCCAAAGAGATACACAAATATTAGCTACAAGCGCTCATTGTCAAACATTCAAAAACATTAACGGCACCACAAGTGAGAAAGGTTATCGTACCCGCAGCCCATATTTTCTAACAGTGAAGATGGAAAGATGCCGGTGTTGGACTGCGGTGAATAGTGTCAGAAGTTACACGACACCATACTACACTTCAGCAGGTTATTTGAAATCACAGCTTTCGAAATGCTTCCCCTTCCTCATGGTGAAGTCTCTTGAACTTGGCAAAGGAATAGTGCATCGAAAACATGTGGTTTCAAATAAAACTGTTGGAGTGAAACTTGGTGTTGTGTAGCATCTGGCCCTTTTTTTAAATCTCCAACTTACATCTCTAAGCCCAACTTTAAAATTCAAGTGAACACAAGCTTGTTCTTTTTAATGTTGTAAATGTTTCCAAGAAGGTTACACAATTGAAAAATAATTGTTTTTCGTATAATCCACGAATCTCTCAGTCCTTTTCTTCGTCATTCTTCATTGATCAATATTCTCAATATTGTTACGACACTACTTGCAATAGTGTGAGGACTCTGTGCCCTTAGGAGGCGCTCTGACTTGTCTCTCTGGAAAACGAACCTTGTCACATTCGTGACGAATGGTCTCCTCTGACAGGCACTTAATAAACAGCTGGGACTTTTCCATGGTTGGCTTTTTTCCTAGGTTGGTAAAACAATCATGAGTGAGCTCCATTACGCTGACACAGAATCAAAATATTTGCTTTCACATAGTTGATGTTGTTTCCTGGCTCCTGGAACTGAATGGCTGCGTCCTCTGTTACTAGAGTTACGGCTCAGGCAGTGAGACGTCCTCTTATAGATCACAAGGCAGAGAATGCTTCTTTTGTTATTTATTTCTGCTGGACAAGACAGAATTATAATCAGAATCCCCACAGTGTGGAAACAGGCCCTTCAGCCCAACAAGTCCACAGCGACACACCAAAGAATAACCTATGCAGATCCATGCCCTATATTTGCTCATTGTCCAGAACTTACATGTATTCGAAAAGTATGGTAAATTTAGGATAGCCAATTCACTTACCCTGTGCATTTTTGTGTTGTGGGAGGAAGCCAGCGCACATGGACAAAAGGCATGCAGAAAGAACGTGCAAACTCCTCACCTGCAGCTTCCCGGGGGTGGAATTGAATTTGTGACCCGAGCACATAGCGAAGTAGCAGCTTCAACCACTGAGCCAGCGGTGCACGACAGCTACTGTGCTGAACTATGATTGTGTTAGGGAATTTCCATTGTAAGATTCGTGTTTATGTGATGATACCTGCGTTGACAATATTGATAATTCCGGTTAAAATAATGTGTTGACTTATTCAAGGCATCAATAAATAAGATATTCTTTTTGTTGTATGCTCTGTTGTAAGGATGAATAAAGTTTTCCAGAAAGCATCACTGTAGACGAATTAAATCATATCTGAAACTCAGTGTCTTATACTTTCCTTTGATCTATGCCATCCGCATAACATACTTTGGGGTAAGAGTTGGTTCGGGGGTGGTTGTGGTCTGGTCTGCTGTCGTCCACAATAACGGATAG
>NW_025214486.1:41644-44708 GCF_004010195.1 Chiloscyllium plagiosum | reverse complement strand
TAGATTCTCCCCAAGAACCACCGATTTATTTCTAATAATTCTGCTTTATAATTCATTTCATTTACCTTGAGCAATCCTTCCTATGGTTATTGTTCAGAATCCAGAGTTTACCCAGCTATACTGGTGTTTCTGAAAGTTTTATTCTGAGTTGATTATTTCTACACTGTTGAGCAACTTCATATTCAATAGGACTCTGCAAGAAGTTTGTTTTCTAGGATGGGCCCCTTGCTTATAAAGTTATTTCCTTGGTAATTCTGGTTGTCACGGTGTTTAATGAGAACAGAACGGCAGTGTTCAGAAGTTCAACTGTTCTTCAGCTGCAGTACCAAGTGTATGCCACAAAGGGGCAGTGGTGTACTTCCTAAATGTCATTGAAGTGTTAGAAACATTGTCCCATATTTGCATGCTCAGAGAAAAGGTTTTAGCAGATTTTTATGTTTTTTTTCTCTCAGAATATATTTTATCCATATGGGCGGCACGGTGGCACAGCGGTTAGCACTGCTGCCTCACAGCGCCAGAAACCCGGGTTCAATTCCTGCCTCAGGCGACTGACTGTGTGGAGTTTGCACGTTCTGCCCGTGTCTGCGTGGGTTTCCTCCGGGTGCTCCGGTTTCCTCCCACAGTCCAAAGATTAGCAGGTCAGGTGAATTGGCCATGCGAAATTGCCCGTAGTGTTAGATAAGGGGTAAATGCAGGGGTATGGGTGGGTTGCGCTTCGGCGGGGCGGTGTGGACTTGTTGGGCCGAAGGGCCTGTTTCCACACTGTAAGTAATCTAATCTAATCTAAAATTGGTAAATGCGCATTACAAACCTCTAGGCCTGCAAAGTACAGAAGATGTTATAAAACCCAACTGTCTCACTGTGCAAGTTCCATTCCTCAGAACATTAATGCAATTATAATAGTCTTAATATTGAAAGTATATGATTGATGTCAGCCAAGGGCACAGTATTTCAAAGTGCAAATTACACAAGTCCAATATTAACATATGAAGTACATTCTGGAAGATCACAGCTAATCTGTTTGTGTTCTGAATTCCCTTCGACCCCCCAGTAACCTATGATTCTCTCCCTTAATAAGAATCTATCTAAATTGGCCATAAAAATATTCTTTGAAGTTTGCATCGCAGGGTAGAAGGGCGGTTAAGACGGCGTTTAGCACACTTGCCTTCATTGCTCAGATCTTTGAGTATAGGAGATGGGACATCATGTTGAGCTTGTACAGGACATTGGTGAGGCCTGTTCTGGAGCACTGTGTGCAGTCCTGGTCACCCTGTTACAGGAAGGATACTATTAAACTGGAGAGGGTTCAGAAAAGATTGACCAGGATGTTGTCAGGAATGGAGAGTTTGAGTTATCAGGGAGGCTGGATAGACTGGGACTTTTTGTACTGGAGCATAGGAGGTTGAGAGGTGACCTTATAGAGGTTCACAAAATCATGAGGGGTATAGATAAGGTTTCTTTTTCCAAGAGTGGGAGATTTCAAGACGAAGGAGCATATAGTTAAGGCAAGAGGAGAAAGTTTTAAAAAACTTTTCAGAGGAAGTAGTGGATGCGGGTACAGTTACAACATTTAAAAGACATTTGGATAGGTGCATGAGTAAGAAAAGTTTGGAGGGATATGGACCAAGCGCAGGCAGGTGGGATGAGTTTAGTTTGGGATTATGGCCAGCATGAACTGGTTGGACCGAAGGGTCTGCTTCCGTGCTGTCTGACTCTATGGTGCCACCTCCACCACTTCTGAGTCCTGATTTGGAGGTGCTGGTGTTGGACTGGGGTGTACAAAGTTAAAAATCACACAACACCAGGTTGTTTATTTGGAAGCACTAGCTTTCTGAGCACTGCTCCTTCATCAAGTAGTTGTGGAATATAAGACCATAAAACACAGAATTTATAGCAAAAGTTTACAGTGTGATGTAATTGAAATTTTATATCAAAAAAGACCTGGAATGTTTTGTTCAGTCTCTCATCTTTTAGAATGACCATGTTGGTTTCAGTTCTTTCATATGTAAATCCAAGAACTTGTTTTTAAAGTTACATTCTCAAGTGAATTTTAACAATAGGTGCCATGTCAGCCCAGATAATGCATTGAAGGTGTGAGGCTGTCTGTGCCTCAATGTTCAGATTGATTCTAATCTGAAAAAGGGAATTACAGAATCTTACATGGACGCATGCAATTTTTGAGAAAAATAGAATGTAATTCTGCAAGTACAAATTCACCCCACAAAATTATATGTGTGTGTGTGTTGGGGGGTATGAGTCTCTGTGAGAGAATCCATGTATGTGTGTGAGCATTAAGGGATATACATCTATGAGAGGGTGCATGTGTGGGTGTGAGTGTGGGTGTGTATTTGTGAGCATATGAGAGAGAGCTTGTGTATGAAAGAGGGTCTGTGTGACTGTATGGTCTGTAGGAATGTGTGTGTGTGTGCGTGTGCAGTGGGGTCACCTGTAGTGTGACATGAACCCGATGTCCTGGTTGAGGCTATCCCCATGGGTACCGAACTTGGCAATCAGCCTCTGCTTGGCCAATTTGCATTGTTGCCTGTTCCAGAGTCCACCTTGGAGGATGCTCACCCAAAGGTCCAATGTTGAATGTCCTGGACCACTGAAGTGTTCCCCAACTGGGAGGGAACAGTCATGTCCATTCATCCGTTGCCGTAGCCTCTGCTTGGTTTCGCCAATGTACTATGCCTCAAGGCTGCAGCGTATGAGACAGAAAATGTTGGCCAAGTACTTCTCACGTAGTGGTGCGTGATGTTCCCACGTGTAATGGTGGTATCCGTGTTGATACTGACACATCTTGCAGCACCTACCATGACAAGGTTGTATGGAGTTGTCCTGAAAGCCAGGCAGCTTGCTGCAAACAACGATCTGTTTGAGGTTTGGTGGTTGTTTAAAGGCGTTTTCTCTCTCTTTTCCTTTCTCTTTTTCTCTCTCTTTTTCTATCCAATTTTCTCTCTTTTTCTCTGTTTCTCTCTCTCTTTTACACTCTCATTTACTCTCTCTTTTTCTCTCTCCTTTTCTGTCTTTTTCTCTCCTTTTTCTCTCGCATTTCTCTCTCCTT
>NW_025214486.1:28229-29015 GCF_004010195.1 Chiloscyllium plagiosum | reverse complement strand
CAAAGGAGGGACACACACACACACATACAGCGAGGGAAGGACACATTCACACACACAGCGAGGGAAGGACACGCTCACACACAGCAAGGGAGGGACACGCTCACACAGCAAGGGGGTCATGCACTCACATAGCAAGGGGAGATGAACACACACAGTGAGGGGGATATACACAAACACAAACACACATACAGAGCAAGAGAGGGGCATGCGCACACCCAATGAGGGGGGACACATGCACACACAGCGAGGGAGGGCCACGCGCACACACAGCGAGTGGGGCCATGCACACACACAGCGAGGGAGGGACATGCTCACACACATCGAGGGGGGGCACACTCACACACAGCGATGGAGGGACATGCTCACACATAGCGACGGAAGGACACGCAGCCAGGGAGGGTCACACACACACAGACAGCCAGGGAGGGACACGCACACACAGCGAGGGAGGGACTCGCACGCACACAGCGAGGGAGGGACACGCATTCACACACAGCGGGGGAGGGATACACACACAGTGAGGGATGGACATACATACACACACACACACACACACACACAGCATGAGGGACACACACAACAAGAGCGACACGCACACAGTGAGAGGGAACATGCATACACACATATTCACACGCGAGGGAGGGACACACAGACACACAGTAAGTGAGTGATACGCATACACACACCCTCACACACTGCAAGAGGGGCACACACACTCACAGCAAGAGGGGCACACACACACACACACAGCGAGGGTGGGACATGTGCTCAGAAAGCGAGAGGGGA
>NW_025214486.1:26861-28151 GCF_004010195.1 Chiloscyllium plagiosum | reverse complement strand
GGACGTGTAATCGTCCAGCTCTAACTCCAGTCTGCTCCCTCACAGGGTCACCGTCTCTTTGATTCACAGGTACAACTAGGCCTCGATCCTCAGTGCTGATTTATATTCTCCCAGGAGTGAGTCAGCCTCAAGCTCCTGCTCCAAGTTGCTCCCTCACACGGTCACTCCCTCTGTGACTCGGTGTTGATTTCGAGCCTCCTGCTCTGCTTTTTATCCAAATCCAAGTCCCAGTCGGCCTTGACCCTCGCTGCTGATGTATATTCTCCCGCTCTGTGCTGCTCTCTCTCAAGGTCTCTCCCCTTGTCACTCCCAGGTAATGGGAGGCATCAAGCCTCAGCTGAGATTTATAACATCACATTCCGCACTGCTCTCTTACAGGATCGACGTTGTGCTTGGAAGACAGTGGGAAAGAGGAGGATTAGACAGAGCAGCGGGTGTTATAGTGATTGAGGGAGCTGTAGGGGATGAAACAGGTTATTTGGGGAGCTAGGCAGACCTGCAGTAACTAAAGAACGTTACTGGAAGATACAGTGAGAGTTGCAGACACTGAAGAAGACAAAGGAAATAGAGAGACGGTGGCTTGTTCATGACGGAGCTTTGTAGAATCTGAAGGGCTTCAAAGTTTGTGAGAAGACTTGTAGCGCGGGTGCTCGTTTTTGTGGTTCTGTTCGCTGAGTTGGGAATTTGTGTTGCAGACGTTTCGTCCCCTGTCTAGGTGACACCCTCAGGGACCCTCCTGTGAAGCGCTTCTGTGATGTTTGCTCCGGCATTTATAGTGATTTGCATCTGCTGTTTCCGGTTGTCAGTTCCAGCTGTCCCTGCAGTGGCCGGTATATTAGGTCCAGGTCGGTGTGCTGATTGATTGAAACTTTGGATGAGTGCCATGCCTCCAGGAATTCCCTGGCTGTTCTCTGTTTGGCTTTTCCTATAATAGTAGTGTTGTCCCAGTCGAACTCATGTTGCTTGTCATCTGCGTGTGTGGCTATTAAGGATAGCTGGTCGTGTCGTTTCGTGGCTATTTGGTGTTCATGGATGCGGATCGTTAGCTGTCTTCCTGTTTGTCCTATGTAGTGTTTTGTGCAGTCCTTGCATGGGATTTTGTACACTACATTGGTTTTGCTCATGCTGGGTATCGGGTCCTTCATCCTGGTGAGTTGTTTTCTGAGAGTGGCTGTTGGTTTGTGTGCTGTTATGAGTCCTAGTGGTCGCAGTAGTCTGGCTGTCAGTTCCGAAATGTTCTTGATGTATGGTAGTGTGGCTAGTCCTTTGGGTTGTGGCATGTCCTCGTTC
>NW_025214486.1:20164-25623 GCF_004010195.1 Chiloscyllium plagiosum | reverse complement strand
ATGGTAGGTCCTCCTGGAATACTGAGGAACACAGGGACCTTGGTGGGCAAGTCCCTGGAGGTCTGGAGTTGTCAGCACAGATAGACAGGGTGGGGAATACACCTGAACTGGGAGCAGGAGAGCGACCCACATCCTGGTGGGGAACTTTGCTGGAGCTGCTCGAGAGGATTTAAACTCGTCGGGCAGGGCTGTGTGACCCCAAAGAGTCGTAAGGTCAGAAAGAAAGTTGAGGCTGGTAGAAATGTTCAAGAGAGGAATATAAGTAGACAAGGCAGGCAAGAACATAGCAGACAATGAGGGAAAACTGGTGGATTAACCTGCAGTTATTTCAATGCAAAGGGCCAGACAGATAAGGCAGATGAACCCAGAGCATGGATGGGAACATGGGACTGGGATACCATAGGTATTACAGAAACACAGCTGAGGGAGCAACAGGACCAGCAGCTCAATGTTCCAGAGACAGATGCTACAGGAAGGATAGAACAGGAGGAAAAACAGGAGAAGAGCTGGTGGTTTTGATTGGGGGAAACATCCCAGCAGTACCTAGAGGGAGTAATCATGCAGGATCGCCTAGTTAAGCGATATTAGTGGAACCGAGAAATAAAAATTGGCCATTAGTTTTCTACAGTCGTACTACAGCGATAGGCAATGGGAGATGAAGGAGCAAATATGTCAAGAGGTTTCAGATATCTCTTAGAATAATAGGGTTGTAATGATAGGGAATCTGAACCGTTACAAACCTGGACTGGGCTTGTTCCTAAGTTAAGCATTTGGATGGAAGGAATTTGTTAAGTGTGTTCCGAAAACTCCCAGTCATTATGTAAGTGGCCCAACTGGAGAATGGGGCTAAACCTGACTTCCCCTTGGGAAACAAGGTCGGGAACGGGACTGAGGTGTTAGTGGGGGAGCACTTGGGAAAGTTACCACAATTGTATTAGTTTGAAAATAGCGATGGAAAAGGACAGGCCTGGTCCACAAGTTAAAGTTATTCAATGGAGCAAGATAGTATTCGACATGAATATTTAAAGTAGAGCTGGGGAGGCTATTTGCAGATAAAGGGAAGTCTGGCAAGTAGGAATATTTTAAAACTGAGATAAAAGGAGTGTTTAGCGGCAGCGTGTTGCTATTAGTGTGCAGCTCAATGCTGACTGAATTAGGAAACACTGGCTGAGTTTCGAGGCTGTGGTCAAGAAAAAAGGGGTCACATGTCAGATATAACTGGCTGACTCAAGGGAATCCCTTCAGGAGCATCGGGGCTGTAGAAATACACTTAGGATGGAAATCAGGAATGCAAAAAGGGGACACGAGATGGCTTTGGCAGAGAAAGTTAAGGAGAATCCAAAGAGACTCTACAAGTGTATTAAGAGCAAAAGAAGAGCTAGGGACAAACCCGGTATCCTTAATGATCAATGAAGTCAACGAGGTGTGAAACTACAAGATCCAAAACAAATATTTCACTTTGGAACTTACTGTGGATAAAGACTGGGGCGCTCAGGGAACGAAACAGTGTTTGGCCTGACTACTGTTGGAATACTGTGTGCAATTCTGGTCTCAATGCCATCGGAAGGATGTCGTGGAACATGAAAGGGTTCAGAGGAAATGACCAAAGATGTTGCCAGGGTTGGAGGGTTTGCGCTTCAGGGAAACGCCTGAATAGGCTGGGGCTGTTTTCAGTTGAACATGGGAAGCTGAGGAGTTAAGCGATAAAAGGTGTTTAAAATCATGATGGTCATCGACAGGGTCAATAGACAAGGTCATTTCCCCAGGCGAGGGAAACTTTTCAAAGGGATCTAAAGGACAACTGGCTCCCGCAGAGTGGATGGAATAAGCTGCCAGAGCAATTAGTGGAGGCTGATAGAAATACATTCAAAAGGCATGGGATGGGTGTATGAATAGCAAAGGTTTAGAGGGATATTGGCAAAATTGTGGCAAATGCGACTAGAAACGCCATGCAGGAGTTGGTCCGAAGGGCCTGTTTCCGTGCTGTACATCTCTATGACTTAAAGTCTTGAAATGAGTCCACATTATAGAAAAAGAGGTGCTGGAGGTTTTAAAACACAAAAGTAGATAAATCCCCAGGACCTGATCAAATGTATCTCAAGACATTGTGGGAAGCTGGTGAAGAAAGTGCAGGGCCCCTAGCAGAGATATTTGTACCATAGAGTGCTATTGTGATAGGCTGTTAGACTGGAGGGTGGCATTGTGGACAGTGAAGAAGGTTTTCTGAGATTACAAAGGGATCCTGATGAAATGTGTGAATGGCTGAGAAATTGTAGATGGAGTTCAATCTGAATAAATGCGAGGTAATGCATTTGGTACAACAAACACGGTCAGGACTTATACAATTAATGGCAAGACCTTCGGTAGTGTTGTTGAACAGAGGGACCTCAGGGTTCAGCTACATAATTCGTTGAAGTTTGCAACATGGAGAGACAGGATAGTTTTAAAAAAGGTGCTTGCCTCACTTGCTTTCATTGCTCAGTCCTTTGGATAGAGGAGTTGGGAAGTCATATTGAGATTATACAGGCCATTGGTGAGCCCTCTTCTGGAATACTGTGTCCAATTCTGGTCGCCCAGTTATAGGAAGGATATTATTGAGCTGGAAAGGGTTGGGAGGAGATTTACTGGGATGTGGCTGGGTATGAAAGGCTTCAGTATAAAGAAAGGCTGAATAGGTTGTTTTTTTTTCAGTGAAACCTGATGTTGACAGATGACCTCATAGAAGTTTATAAAATCATGAGGAGGATAGATAGAGTTAATGAGAGTTGGCTTTTCCCATGGACAGGGGAGTTTCAAGACAAGGCACTACATTTTTAAGTTAGAGGAGAGACATATAAAAAAAAAGACATGAGAGGCACATTGTTACACAGAGGGTGGGTTGTGTGTGGAATGAATTTCCCAAGGAAGGCGTGAACATGGGGACGATTACAATGTTTAAAATACATTAGGATTAGGACAGGAATAGGAAAGGTTTGAAGGTTTATGATCCAGGAACAGGCAGGTTGGACGAGATCTGTTTTAGAGTATGGTTAGCGCGTTAACCGAACAGTGCGGTATGACTCTGACTATGATTATAATGTTGTGTCATCAATTAAGAAAGGCTGCAAGAGAAAGCCAGGGAACTACAGACTGATGAGCGAGACATCATGGTGGGTCAGTTGTTGGAGGTCATTCTGAGAGGTAGGCCTTACATACATTTGTAAAGATAAGGCCTGATTACGGATGGCCAGCGTAGCTTTGTGCATGGGGAAACATGTCTCACAGACTTGACTGGAGTTTGCTCAAGATGTGACCAAAAGGATAGACAAAGACAGAGCAACAGACGTTGTTTCTGGCTTCCGCAAACCCTTGTTCAGGGTGTAGCATGATACATTGGTTAGTAACGGTAGATAAAAAGGATCAGGGAGAGCTTGCCAACTGGATAGAAAATGGGATGGCAGTGAGAGACAGAGGGTGGTGGGAGAGGGTTGTTGTTCAGACTAGAGGCCACTGACCAGCAGTGTGCTGTAAGGATCGGTGCTGGGACCACTGTTGTGCACCATTTACATAAACAATTTGAGTGAAAATATAGGAGTCCCTGTTAATATGTTTATAGATACCAAGACTAGTGGAAGAGTGGGCAGGGAATATAGTTATCGAAGGGTATGTTAATCAACTGGGCCAAGGAATGAAAGATGGAGTTTAATTCAGGTGTTGGATTTAGTTCAGACAAACCAGGGAGGACTAACTCAGGTAATGGTTGGGCCCTGGACAGTGTTGTAGAAAAGAGAGAGACCAAGGGGTGCAGTTACATTGTTCCTTGGACTGGCATCACAGGGCGACAGGGTGTTGAAAGTGGCAATTGGCACACTTGTCTTCATTGGTCAGAGCATTGAGTACATGAGTTGGAGATATTGGTAACACTGTCGTCAATATTTCTCCTGGGCAGAGGAGGCCACGGGGTGACCTTATAAAAGTTTATGAAACCATGTAGGGTCTAAATAAGGTGAATTGCCAAGGGTAGGTGAGTCCAAAGCTAAAGGCATAAACGTGAGGTAAGAGAGCAAGGATTTAAAGAGGGAGCTGAGGGACAACATTTTCCACAGAGGGTGGTGCATAGACAGAATGGACTGCCAGAGGAAATGGTAAAAACAAGTACAATTACAACATGGAAAAGACACTCGGGCAGGTACATGAAGAGGAGAAGGTTTGAAGGGATATGAGCCAAACACAGGCAAACGCGACTCATTCCATTTCGGAAACCTTGGCCGAAGAGTCATGCAGCACAGAAACAGACCCTATGTCTCCAGTTATTGGAGGAGGAGACTATCGAGACAAGGCATGTTGTAGAGACTGAAGCAAGTTACAGCGATACGGCTGGTCATCTGGACTGGAGGTTTCACATATGTGAAATAATTGTTGGGAGGGGAGGAGATGACAGAGATAGGAACTGTTATAGGAGTTAGAATGATTGAAGACACTTGTCCACAATACAAACCATAGATACAGTGTTAGAGAGGGAATAGGGAACAGAAAGATCCCAGGAAGCATTACCACGTCGGAGGCCTGCTCTCCCCTCAGCTGTTCTGATGATCCCTAAGAAAGCACAGGCCTGGACTGATAACTGGGAACTCCTGATACTGTCTCATTACTACAAAACTTGCAGCAGGCGTGGTGATTGAGCCTGGGGTGTGTCTGTACTGTGCTCCCCCTCCAGCACTTTCTCTGTGTAATATCTTTTAGCTGATGGTTGGATCACCCTAATTACTTTCTGCTCTGTGCACTGGAATGATCTTACCTGGGACCAGGATTTATTGAAGACTCCCGACCTCCCTGACTTTGTCTTTCTGGCTGACCAACCATCGTTCCAACCAGTAGTTGGCAAGTCTATTGAGTCAGGAACTCCAAGAGTACATGTAGAAGACACATAAATAGGCAGTATGGGAAATTAGACTAATGCTTTGAGGGTTACACATATAGAATGGCACTGAGCCCACAGAGATCTGGAAAATCCCAGTCTCTATTCCTCACCTGTGCTGCCTCATCTCTCTGGAGTGGAGAATTCTGTTGGCTCATGATCTGGAGTAGCTTCAAAGGTGAGAGACGGTGACAGAGGCAGCAATTAGACCCACACAGTCAGGGATACCACATGGAGAGGTACTGAGTCACATCACCAGAGTGCCGGGTCAAACAATTGTGCAGGAAGAAAGGGTTTTGATTCATGTTGCACTGGGATATATAAACTGTGAGCAGGCGAAGTGATGGCCTAGTGGCATTATTGTGAGTCAATTTATCCAGAAACTCAGCAAGTGTTCTCTGGACACAGGTTCAAATCCCACCATTGCAAATGATTGGATGTGAAGTAAATGCTTCAAAAACGATGTAATTAAAAACCTGTAAATGAATATTAAACAATTGCTGATGTTAAGAAATATCCATCGGGTGCATTCCTGTCTTTCGTGAAGTAATCTAAGATGGGA
>NW_025214486.1:10108-20026 GCF_004010195.1 Chiloscyllium plagiosum | reverse complement strand
GATATACAAACTGTGAGCAGGCGAAGTGATGGCCTGGTGGCATTATTGTGAGACAATTTATCCTGAAACTCAGCAAGTGTTCTCTGGACACAGGTTCAAATCCCACCATTGCAAATGATTGAATGTGAAGTAAATGCTTCAGAAACGATGTAATTAAAAACCTGTAAATGAATATTAAACAATTGCTGATGTTAAGAAATATCCATCGGGTGCATTCCTGTCTTTCGTGAAGTAATCTAAGATGGGACTGAGGTATTGCAGAACAACAGCTGAGGGAGGGCCAGGACAGGCAGCTCAATGTCCCAGGGGACAGATGCTGCAGGAAGGATAGAAGGGGAGCTGAGAGAGGAGGAGAGCTGCTGGTTCTGACTGGGTGAACCATCCCAGCAGGACTGAGAGAGGATATTCCTGTGGGACCGCCCAGTGACGCTGTGTTCGTGGAATTAATCAGTGACAATGGGTCTTCCCTTTCCTCTGGTTGTTCTACAGACCCCGAGAGCCCCGCCCTCCTGCACCTTGACCTTCTCAAGATGGCGGCCCTGAGGCCCGCGCTCCCTCTTCCCTCAAACAAATGGCGGCCGTGACCCTGGGCCGCTTCCCCAACAGAGATCGCTGCCCCTTTACACGGGCCTGGAGTATTATTTTCGCTCTTTTTACCTGTTTTCGGGTTTTGTGAATTCTCTCCGCTCCTTTCTCCCAGCGAGGCTCCCATACACCGGCTCTGAGCGCCGCTCTCTGAAGCCGATCGCAGCTGCTGTCGGAGAAAGCAGCTCCATGTCTCTCTGTCAGGACGAATGTGACACTGCGCATGCTCTGCAGGGAAACCAAAGTGCGCGTGCGTCTGAGGTTATCGGTGAGTTGATATATAATATTCCTATCTGCACAGAATCATGGGTGCAATATTAGTCATTAACAATTGCTCTGTCGACTTACAGTCATAGACATGTCTAGCTTGCCAATAAATTGTTTGTTCTAATTCAACCATACCGGCCATGTATATAAATTACCAATCGTTCTGGGAATTTGAAAATAAGTTTCTTACTCGAGTTGTGTAAATCGATTGGAAATATGTATGTTATCAGACTTACATCTCAACTATTTCTTAAAATGTCACATAGATTTATGAGAGAGGTTTAACGCTGTACCATGTAGTGAGTACCATCAATCGTGCAAAACACTTTCATTTCTGACCAATCCTGAAGCGTTCACTCGCCGATAATGCTTTGGCCCCGCTCCTCACTCACTCTGGTTGGAAGACCGGCCGCTGCTCGGTCCTCTAGTTCCGCCCCTTCCTCCCAATTGCAGAGTTGATTCAACTGGCCAAGCAAAAGAAACATTAAGGGACAAGGGAAGTTAGAGTCGATGCCTTCTGATGCGGTGAAAATATCCTGATTGTTGGACCGAGAGGCCAGAGATTAATTCACAACTTGTGCAGGTTTGTAATAACTTCTTTGAACAGGTTCATTAGGAAAAACAAGGGAAGTCCGGAACAGCACTAAAACAATAACAAAACCCATGCAATATGGTGGGACTTTCAATGCTCAGATGATTTTAGTCTTTACCAAGTGTTTCAGGGCCCCAGTGGGGCCCAGTTCAGACTGTTACACTCCTTCTAGTGCACAGCCAAATACCACAATTGTGTGGCAAAGTGTTGTGATGGGAGATAGCGGTGCTTTTCTGAAAGGCGTTCGGTTTTGGAGGTGATAAGAATTGAGAAGGATTAGGGTTTTGTATGGGATTACCTGTTCCCCTCCTGTTGCAGCATCTTATTATTGCCCTGATTCTACCTCGTACATGTTTGGTAGATATCAGTGACATTTCGTAAGCCCACAAGACAAGATTTGTCACTCTGTTTAAGACATCAGAAATCTCTTGTATCACTATAGTCATAGATCCAGCACCCAGCCTGACAGCATATTGCTCATCACAGGCTTCCAGTCCAAAAAAACACCCTCCACTATGACACTGACTGCTCAGCAAGGTTGGAGCTCATGGAATACAGGGAGAACTAACCATTTGGGTACAGAACTGGCTCAAAGGCAGAAGACAGAGGGTGGTGATGGAAGGTTGCTTTTCAGACTGGAGGCCTATGACTAGTGCAGTGTTACAAGGATCACTGCTGGATCCAATACCTTTCGTCATTTATATCAATGACTTGGATGTGAACATAGGAGGTATAGTTAGTGAGATGACACCAAAACTGGAGGTGTAGTGGACAGTGAAAAAGATTACCTCAGAGTACAATGTGATCTTGATCAGATCGGTGAATGGGCTGAGGAGTGGCATTTTGGGAAAGCAAATCTTAGCAGGACTTATACACCTAATGGTAAGGTCCTGAGGAGTGTGACTGAACAAAGAGACATTGGAGTGCAGGTAGATAGGATAGTGAAAGCGGCATGTGGTATACTTTTCTTTATCGGACAAAGTATTGAGTACAGGAGTTATGAGATCATGTTGCGGCTGTACAGGACATTGGTTAGGCCACTTTTGGACCGTTGCGTACAAATCTGATCTCCCTCCTATTGGAAGGATGTTGTGAAACTTGAAAGGGTTCAGAAAAGATTTACAAGAACGTTGCCAGGGTTGGAGGATTTGAGCTAGGCTGAGGGTTGAGTAGAGGTTGAATAGACTGGGGTTGTTTTCCCTGCAGCGTCGGAGGCTGAGAGGTGATCTTATCTATGTATATAAAAACATGAGGTGCATAGATAGGATAAATAGATAATGTATTTTCCCTGGTGTGAAGGATCCCAGCACTAGAGGGCATAGGTTTACAGTATGAGGGGAAAGACTTTAAAGAGACTTGAGAGGCAATGTTTTCACACAGAGGGGGGTACGTGTATGGAATGAGCTGCCAGAGGAAGTGGTGGAAGCCATTACGATTGCAACATTTAAAAGGCATCTTCATGTGTATATGAATAGGAAGGATATGGGCCGGCTGCTGACAGGTGGGACTAGATTGCAATGGGATATCTGATCAGCATGTACTGGTTGGACCGACGGGTCTCTGTTTCTGTGCTGTCCATCTATGACTCTTTGACCTTCCAGCCAATTCCATATCCAAACAGCGAGTTCCGCCAGAACCTGCTAACCAGTGTGTTATGTGAAATTTTGTGTCTTTCTCAAGTCCAAGTTAATGATTTCAATGCACAAAGCCATGCTGACTCTCCCTCAACATTTCTTGCCTTTCCAATGACTTGTAAATCCTGTCCGTGAGAATCCCTTCCAACAACTTCTCTGCCACTGACTTCAAGCTCACCGGTCTATAGTTCCCTGGCTTTTCCTTACCACCTTTATCAAATAATGGCGCCAGTCTTCCAGCACCTCACCTGTGGCGATCGATGATACAAATGTTGCAGCGAGGGGCCCAGCAAAAGCTTCCCTAATTACCCACAAAGTTCTGGGAATAGACCTGATCAGATTTCAGGGATTTATCCACCTTTATGCATTTTAAGACATCTAGTACCTCCTCCTCTGTAATATGTACACTTGCCAAGTTATCACTATTTATTTCTCCAAATTCTCTAACTTCCATATCCCCTTTCAGTAAAAACTGACATGAAATACTTACAGAATCTCTCCCACCTCCTGCTGTTCCATAGACAGTCTTGTTGATCTTTGAGGGTTGCTATTCTCTGCCGAGTTATTGTTTTGTCTTTAGTGTAATTGTAGAATCTCTTTGGATTCTCCTGAAACCTATTTCCCAAAGCTATCTCATGTCCGCTTTTTTACCTCCTGGTTTCCCGCGAGTATACTCCTACTGCCCTTATAGTCCTCTAGGGATTCACACAGTGGTCTGTACCTGCCATATCCTTCCTTCATTTTCTTGACCAGAGCCTCAATTTCGCAGGTCATGCAGCATTCTCGACGCCTCCCAGCCTTGGCCTTAACAGGAACATACTGTCTGTGTACTCTCATTGTCGCAGGCCTATGGAGGCAATGACAGATGAGGACAGAGAAATAATCATTATCAGTAAAGAGGTAGTGTTGGGAAAGCTAACAAATCATCCTTATCTCTATAATTCCTCTCTAGCCTCAGAACTATCACTATCTCTGCATCAAAAACATCGCAATCTCTGCAACATCCTCCAATCTCTAATCCCCTCCAGTCTCAACACCCTCTCTATCTTTAATCTTGTCCACCCTCACAAATCTCTGTGATGTGTCTTTCTTTAATTCCAGCCTTCAGGATAACCCATTTTTATTTCAGATTCCTGCACCCACAGCTCCACAATGTCCCGCTTAACCTCTGTCACATTTCCCTCCAGAAATCATTAATCAATCATGTATCATCTATTCTAATATCACCTTCTCTGACCTGGTTTCTATTGTGGCTTGTCATATTCCAATATTATGCATCTGTGGTCTACATGACAGACAAAGGTTTTATGGACCATCCGGTCTATGATGTAAAGAAATCTCCCAGCTAACTATTTTAATCCCATTTTCCAGCAGTGAGCCCAAAGACCTGTCAGCCTTGGCATTGCAAGTGTGTTCCTAAATACATCTTAAATGCCATCGGGATTTCTGTCTCTCACTCACTTCTAGTGCAACTGTTGCTCTATGATATCACCCACAGGAACACAGAGCAGCTGGGTCTGTGCAAACCAGAGATTGCCCACACATTGGGAAGGATGGCAGGGTCCCTGAGAGGGGGCACCGATTTACTAGGATGGTTCAAGGAATGAGGGATTGTCGTTGCAGAATTTGTGGGGCTTTTTTAACATTAATTATTAATGTGACTTGCATGTTGCTAATACACATCAAGAATAACCATCCCCAATTAATAGACTCTCCTTTCCAACTTATCCCCCTGCCTGCGCTGTGGTAACCTTCAGGTTAACCACCACCAGATATCTCTCCCTAATGAGAGAGCAGTCCTATGGTCTGGGAGTACAATGCTGACTTTACCTTTTACACAGTGATGCCACTGTGCCTCGGGGTTGGGGAGAGGGAATGCTGAAGGTGGAGGATGGGAAACCACTCAGGTACAGTGCTCTTCCCTGGAGGATGTTCACTTTCTTTAATATTGTTGGGGGGTGCACTGATGCAGGCAAGTGGAGAATGTTCCAACACAATCCTGGTGTGTGCCTTATAGACAGCAAACAGACATTGTGGAATCTGGGGTTTGGAAAAACTGAGTATTTTCCTGGTAGCAAAGGAAATTGTGGGGATCTGTGACAGAGCGGTTTACTAAATTTACACGTTATAATAATAAACCTTACACCCGTCAGCTCATTATACAAGGATTACAGGACACATGTTGAAGATTTGGGAAGATCTATTGATAGGATGGTTTGATTCAAAGGAGGACTTTTATGCAGCAAATGGTATTGATCTGGAACACAATACTCTCACGCAATATGAATATCCAGGTCCTGATGTATTGAGTAATCCTATCAGAGTTTGGCGTTACAATTACTGAGATTACCATCTGAATGTCCACCTGTAATATCCTATAATACAAGTTTATAAAATCTGTCACTGTCAGTTCAAGTTTGAAACTCATACAATCCTCTCCTCCTCGCCCAGGATGACTGTACACATTACCCCTGATGGAGGTCAGCAGGCAATTCAGGGGCAACTCTGTGTGGGTTTCTATGAGTTTCCACCTTGGAACTTCATGTGACTGAACATGGGACAGAATGATCCAAGATTCAGTCAGATACGGACAGCAGGATTTGCTTCCTTTTCTTTCCTTCTGTGCTGCCGCTGTGCCTCATCAATAAGACATGGGGGTGGGGGTGAATGGCTCATGCAGCTTGATGGGCAAGTTGTTTCCATTCTCACCAAGGGGCATCAAGCTCCTCCCAGTCATTAAACAGAGTATCCCTGAAAAGAAAGCAATTGAGCATGCTTCCCACTGCCCAGTGCTCCCAGTATGTGTTTCGAATAATGAGGGGGGAAATCTGCTAGATAAGGCATAACAGGAAAGTTCCAAGAGGATTATAAACAGTTTACAGAGAGATATTCATAGGAAAAGTGGGCAATAAGTTGGCAAATGGAATATAACTTGGGATAAACTGTAGAAAGCTGCACCAGAAAGGGACCGGGGGGGAACATGAGCAGGAAGCACAAAGCTAGCACACAGGTACAACAGGGAATCAGGAAAGGGAATGGGATGTACCACCTTATTTCAAGGTGTTTGCAATAGAAGAGTTTGGAGTATATATCTTAGGGCAACTAAACAAATGGCGAGTGAGACCACAACTGGAGTAACGTGAACAGATTTGGTCGCTTTAGTTAACAAAATAGAGTAGTTTATTGGAGATTTTCAGAGAAGATCCATTGGGATGATCCGTGTTTTGAAGAGATTATCCTGTAAGCAAAGGCTGAATAAGTTGGGAATCTACTCACTGGACTTTGGAAGAATGAGAGGTGATCTCTTTGAAACATACAGGATTCTGTCGAGGTTTGACAAGGTAAATATGGAGAGTATGTGTCCCATTACGGGTGAGTCTTGAACCAGATTCTGGGTCAGTCGCGGAATCAAGGATTCTGTTTCAGATTTGTCAAGTTAAAGGCAGCAGCGACACAGGTTAGGGTTTCAGTAGCAATGAAGCTGGGGTGAGGAGGAGACAAGCAACGTTTTAAAGATTGGAATTCCTGGTGTTTGTGATTGTGTAGCTGTCTGATCAGAAGGTCACCTTGGGGTCAGATATGAGAGCAATATTGTGAAGAGTGTAGTTCTGCCTCAGACACTTCCCAGCGAGAGGGAGGGACACAGCAGTAAGGGAAATTAATTTGGAATAGCAACTGAAGGCAATGAGTTTCACAATTACAGTGTTTCATTGGAGTGAATTGCAGCTAATCGAAGAGTGGTAAGCAGTTTGATAACTGAATAACAGTGGAGTAATGGAGACGGATGATGGGGAGGAAGAGCTGGACATTGTCAGTGTACATGTGAAACCTAACACAATGCTTTTGGGCGATGTTACCTCCTGGCAGTATGCAGTATGAGAAATAGAAGGGAGCAAGGATAGATCCTTGGGCGACACCAAATACAAGGAATTCAGAAAGGAAAGGGAGAGTGGAGATGGAGCAGGATTTTCCAATGACGATGAGGTCAAATATTAGTTTTTAGCAGAATGAGAGAGAAGGACATAACCAGAAAAGACAGACAGATCATGAACAATATCTGCGAATTGGCAAGGCGGAGAGGGGTGGTGACAAGCAGGAGGATGAGAGAGAGATTTGGAATGTCCATGATTTAGCTACGCTAGGGTAAATGGTCAAGATGACCTCTAATAAGGCTTGACAAGAGACTCTAGGAAATGCAAGTTTAGGACTAAAATGAGGAGCATCCTTGTGAGGCAGTTTGGCTCGGTGGGCTAGTGGAGAGGGAGGGAAGAAATAGAGGCAGCTGATCGGATTGTCTCAATGTTATTGACAGAGAAACTCCATGTGCTCCTCACTCTTGTTGTTGGAGGGGAGGATGGAGGAGGCAGGATAATGGACATTGTTTGCGAAATAAAAAAAAACAAAACCTGTGATAGTGATTCTAAAAATAAATGAACAAACCTGTCGTATTTATCATTTATCAAGAATATTAAAGTATACAAGTGAAGTTCAGATTTGATTCCCAAATTGGTAGAGGGTTGCTCTGAAGTCAAGAAAAAAATAACTAGAATGAAGAATCTACTGTTTGCCATGGGACCATTGGGGATGTTTTTTCTGCCATTGACAATGTCCTTGAGGGAAATAAACCCGACAGTGGTCCATCAAATCACTCATTGTATTAATCACTGCACAGTCTCAACAAAGGACGGCACGGTGGCACAGTGGTTAGCACCGCTGGCTCACAGTGCCAGAGACCCGGGTTCAATTCCTACCTCAGGCGACTGACTGTGTGGAGTTTGCACATTCTCCCCGTGTCTGCGTGGGTTTCCTCCAGGTGCTCCGGTTTCCTCCCACAGTCCAAAAATGTGCAGGTGAGGTGAATTGGCCATGCTAAATTGCCCGTAGTGTTAGGTGTAGGGGTAGACGTCTGGGTGGGTTTCGCTTCGGCAGGTCGGTGTGGACTTGTTGGGCCGAAGGGCCTGTTTCCACACTGTAAGTAATCTAATCTAATCGGAATGAAACTGGATGGACCACATTACATCTATCAATGCACTAGCAAATACAACCACAAAATCAGCCCTCTTGACCCTGCAACCTCTTCCTCACTGTGGGCCAACAACAGCAGCAGAACTGTACTCCAGCCCAATCTGAAATCTCATGGCCTGATATCCCCCACTCAACTATTAACATCAAGCCAGGGGAATCAACCCTGGTTCAATGGTGAATGCAGGAGGGCATGCCAGCAGTACCAGGCATACCTAAAAATGAGGAGCCAACCTGGTGCAGCTACCAAACCCGCATGCCAAACAGCACAAGCAACACCAAATAGAACTAAGTGATCCCATAACCAATAGATTAGATCTGAGTTCTGCAGTTCTGCCACACCTAGTCAAGAATAGTGATGGACATTTAAACAACACACTGCAGGAAACATCACAGATATCCCCACCCTTACTGATGGAGGGGTCTCACACATCCAGGCAACAGATAAGAGGACAGCATTTGCAGCGATTTTCAGCCAGCAGTGCCAAGTGGATGAGCCTTCCCCATTGGTCCCTGACATCACGGATATGAATTGACTTGGTTTAAAACTCATTTAAAATCAGATCAAGAAATGGATAAGCAGTGTAAAGGTATGGGCCCTGCCAATATTCTGGGAATAATACTGTTGGCTGTGCTCCAGAACCTGCTGCCCACCAAGGCAAGTACTGCTCCAGCACTGGCACCTACCGACTTTGTGGAACATTGCTCAGGGATGTTCCAACACAAAAACACAGGGCAGATCCAACTCAGCCAATTCCCCTCCATCAGTCCACACTTGCTCAACAGTGAAGTGATGGAAGGTGTCATCAACAGTGCTGTCAAGCACCTGCTCAGCCATGCCCCGTTTGGGTTCTGCCAGGGCCACTCAGTTCCTGAGCTTGTTACAGACATGATTCACAAACTGACAAACAGCTGAATGAGGTGAGGATGACAGACCAAACCCCCTCCAAGTCCACTATTTCGACTTCAGTGATATCACCTGACCTCACCACAGTCTCAGCTCATTTGCTGAAACTCTCATTCATTCCTTTTGTTAACTCTCGATTTCATTATGTAAACCCACTCCTGGCCTGCATCCCACATTCACCCTACCGATAATTTCAAGAATATTGAAAACTCTACTGCCGAAGTGCTCACTTGTACCAAAACTTTCTGATCAATCAAAAGACTCCTATTTATAAGCAACAACAAGTTTACTTTCGCAACTTTGAATTAATTCCTGGCTGTAATCATTCCTATATCCCTGCACCACACAGCATTTCATATCTCAATAACTCATTTTAGTTCAGACTCTCAATGATGTGTTTATTTTTGAGTTCACCTGGGTGACTGTTTCTATAGACTCCAAGGGAACATGGTCTGGAATCCCCACTCTAACCATCTAAGATCTACTTTCTTCCATTAAGGCATTCTTGAAAAACTGCTTATTTGGCAATGGTTTTGGTCACTGGACACAATATTCTCCATCTGTAGCCTTATGTCAAAAGTTCTCAATAATATTTTTGTGAAATTAAAACCATGATGATTTGTACAGATATCTTCTACTCTTCAATATCGCTGAGTGAATAATCTGTAATGTCTCTTACCCAACCACCTTCACCATACAAACTGCCGCAGTACAAGGAAGTCAAACATCACCTGCTCCACAGGCAACAAGGTTTTGGCATTGATCACTGGTTTCTGTGGAAGGAGAAATATACAGTTGATGTTTCAGGGAGTGCAATATGAATTACAGGAAATGAAAATGGTGCAGAATTTGACTGTCAGAAATTGAAGGAAAATGCACTCGCTTATTGGAAAAAAGAATTCTTGACTGTC